>NW_028142348.1:7500-83152 GCF_055691185.1 Crinia signifera
TATTTTGAGTGGTATGTTTATTTGTCTCTCAAGCAGAAAATGTGACATTTTGCAAATTGCAAAATTTTCCATTTTTTCACGACATTTTGGTATTTTTCACAAAAAAACACAGACTGTATCGACCCAAATTTACCACTAACTTGAAGTACAATGTGTCACGAGAAAACAATCTCAAAATCACTGGGATAAGTAAAAGCAAAAAAAAGTTATCCCCACTTAAGTGAAACATGTCAGATTTGAAAAAAATGGCTCTGTCAGGAACGCAAAAACTGGCTCTGTCAGGAAGGGGTTAAAATGGCTGCAGGTTTTTTTTTTTTTTTAAATGTCTTTTTTTTGGGGCTGCAGTCATTTTGAAATGGGGACACACAAACATGCCCAAAGCATGAAGGGCACCCCACACAACACCCCAGCTCCCCTAAAAAGCATGCAGCATGGCTGCACATTGCACCCCAACAACTAATGGGAAGAAAAAAACAACAACTGGCAAGTATGCAAAATGACATTTAGGGGTGAGACAAAACCCAAAAGGGGTGCGCAGTGCAGGCATGCCTTTCAGGGAAGCTGGGGTGTGGTGAGGGGGATCCCGACATGCTTTGGGCGTGACCCAGGGCCCCCATTTCAAAATGGCTGCAGGTTTTATTGTTTTTTTAAATGTCTTTTTTTGGGGGCTGCAGTCATTTTGAAATAGGTACACACAAACACGCCCAAAGCATGAAGGGCACCCCACACAACACCCCAGCTCCACTAAAAAGCATGCAGCATGGCTGCACATTGCACCCCAACAACTAATGGGAAGAAAAAAACAACAACTGGCAAGTATGCAAAAAGAAACACAGAAGGCTGATTAAGCCTGAAGTGACATAAACCACTAAGGGTTCTCACAGGGTACACTCTGCTGTTGGTCACATGACTATGTTGATGAGGATGGGCACAAGGCCTATCAGAACAGGGGGGAGGATTTAAGCAGGGTAGGAAGGATCACGCTGTTAGAGTGATCTGCCCCTGTCCAAGAAGCTGCTGACCAGGCAAGACCTCCAGTGCAGCTTCTCCTCAGAGTCAGGTTTTTCTCTAAAGTTACTAGCTGTTTAATCTTTCCTCTCCTCTTTTATCTCTTTATAGCATACTCTGTCCCCCTTCTGTTTCTATTTCCCTACCTTGCGCTGCTAGTATGCCCCGTCCCTCCAGGGTATCAAGGCTGCCTGCCCGCCTGGCCGAATCTGCGCTCGCGTGCAGGAGGCACGCTGTGTCCGGCTCCGACGTTCCTCCGGGTCCTGTGGCCCGGGGGAGGGCGCGGCGGGGACCGGCGATGGCTGGCGCACGTGGGCGCGATGAGCCGGCAGGGACGTGAGTGGATGACGCGTCCGGGCGTCCGGCCGCGTCACGCGCGAGGGGAGGCCGTGGCGCCGCTGCCTCTCCGACAGCAGGGGGGTCGGGCAGGGGTAGCGCCCGTGGAGCAGTAGCGTACCCGGCCGGGGCGCAGGTCGATGACGCGGCCGGGCATCCCACCGCGTCACGCACGAGGAGAGGCCGCGGCCGCAGCGCCGCTGCCTCTCCTGTTACAGGGGGGTCGGGCAGGGGTAGCGCCCATGGTGCTGTTAGTCGCGGGCGCGGGCAGGACACCCGCAGCCGGCGTGGGTCTTCAATTCGACGGGTGGCGACCAGGTCAGGCACCCGCCAAGCGGGGCCTGATTCAGGCCTGGTCGCGCCTGCTGCCCCCAGCGCTCCCCCGCAACAGCATACAAGCTGCATGCTTTTTAGGGGAGCTGGGGTGTTGTGTGGGGTGCCCTTCATGCTTTGGGCATGTTTGTGTGTCCCCATTTCACCCAGTATAAGGTCTAGGGGCACTCCCAGCGTCCCCAGGCTAGCGAGTAGAGCAACGCAGCCTGGGGGGAGATGTAGCCAGCCCCCAGTCACAATTCCTGCACGTGCAGCCAGTGCTTTGAGTGCCCCCACTGCCACCCCCACCAGGGCAGGGAGAATGGCAGCTTTAGCCCCCTTGAGACTGGCTAGGAGGTGCTTATTGCAGGCGGCTAGGAGGATCCCCCAACAGCACACAGGGGGTGGGCTCTCAGTGGTACCCACTAGCGGGGCCCCAGCGGTAGCCCAGGCAACCCCGGGCCCCCGAACCCCTATGGAGGGGGAGGATGCGCGGCAGTTCCTGGCGCTACTGTCATCTTTCTTGGGGCAGGGTCAAAATGTGGCGTCTTCCCCTGTGGCATCCCCACCTCCCCTGCCCGTGTTGCCCACCACGACGGCCCAAGCATCGATGGGAGCAGGTGTCACTCATGCTCCAAAAGCTTCCACATCCACGGCTGCAGCTGTCCGGCCAGCCTCCACGGATGCTCCTGCCCACGGTGGACCTTTGGAGTTGAGCCTCGTGCCTCGGGACGGCACTTCAGGTGGGTCAAAAAAGAAGAGCAAACGGCGCAGGCGTAGGGACTCCCGCACCTCCTCCTCATCCTCGGGGCGTTCGGGCTCAGAGACGTCCGAGGAAGAGGGAGGACGTAAATCACGGAGACGTCGGCGTCGTCATGGGCGATGTCGCCGCCATTCCAGCTCCAGTGGTAGCTCAGGGTCCCCCTTATACCCTAGAGGTCAGGTGGTGCAGTGCGAGAATACCGCTGTGCTTAGGGGCCTGAGACGCAGTGTGCAAGAGCGAATTAGAGACGGGAAATATGTGAATTTCTTTAAGATGAAAAGGATTATCGCGCAGCAACGCGAAAAGGGGGGATTGGGGAGGAGGCCTTTTGCACCTATCACCGGTGGCAAGCGGGCCTCTTCATGTTTGCCGCCTGTTACCTGGAAACTAGGCCCCAGGAACACATGAATATGGTGCGTTACATGCACATGATTCATGCTATGTTCCTTACTGATGGGGACTCGACATGGCGATCCTATGACGAGAGTTTCAGAAGGAAACAGTCAGGCCTAGCAATCATGAACCTAGGCTGCAAAGATGTGGAGATTTGGATGGGCCCAAAACCCGCAGCTCCAACGACCGTGGCCCCCACCCCTCCTCCAAAGAAAGCCGCGACGCCCTTTCGCGCAGGAGGGGGGGCCGGGGGACCTTCCGCGGGTCGCTGCTACGGATATAACGGGGCGGGCTGTTCCCTGGGGGCGCGATGCAAATACAAGCACTGCTGCACTAAGTGTTGGGGCCCCCACACGGCTAAGGAGTGCAAAAAGGGAAAGCAGGGAGGCCCACCAGCTGCGCAAACAGCAGGGGGACACCCTCACTAAGGCCCCTTCCCCAGTTAGGCTCGACCGCATGGCCAGTTGGCTGGCGGCATACCCCCAAGAGGAGGAGGCTTCCTTCTTGCGGTCGGGATTTGATGTGGGTTTCCTCCTTCCCATTGACGGGGAGGTGTCGACCTCGTCACCCCGAAATTTAAAATCGGCCATACAGATGCCGGGGGTTGTCTTGGATAAGGTTGCTAAGGAGGTTTCACTGGGTAGGATGATAGGTCCTTTCCAGTTCCCCCCAGTGGCCAATTTAGTTTTATCACCAGTGGGAGTGGTTCCCAAGAAGGCCCCGGGCAAGTATCGGCTCATTCAACACCTGTCCCATCCTGTGGGCAGTTCGGTGAATGACGCCATCCCCGAAGAGTTGTGCCGGGTTCGATATCAGTCTTTCGAACAGGCTTTAACAATGGTTCAGGGTTTTGGCCCTGGTGCACTGCTGGCAAAGATTGACATCGAGTCGGCCTTTCGCCTCCTCCCCCTGCACCCGGAGTCGTTTCGGTTCATGGGCTTTCGCCTCCCCACAGGCTTTTATGTGGACAGGTGCTTGCCCATGGGCTGCTCGATCTCCTGTGCTTTCTTCGAACGTTTCAGTAGCTTTCTGCACTGGTGCGTCGTTACGGGATCAGGGGAGTCCGGGGTGGCCCACTACCTGGATGATTTCCTGTGTGTGGGCCCCGCGGAATCATCGCGCTGCGGAACTTTGCTCGCATACATGCAGGGCCTGTTCCAGTATCTAGGGGTACCGGTGGCAGCTGACAAGACGGAGGGGCCGGTTTCCTGCCTTTCCTTCTTGGGCATCGAGATCGACACCATTGACGGATGCTGCAGGCTGCCCCTGGAAAAACTGGACCGTTTGAGGGTGGCAATAGCCCTTGCGCTCTCCACAGGTAAGCTGCAGCTGCGCCAAATGCAGTCTTTGTTGGGTCTGCTACATTTTGCGTGCAGGGTGATTCCCATGGGACGGGTTTTTTGTAGAAAACTTGAGAGATCCGTCTCTGGGGTCAGACATCCCTTACACTCCATACGGCTCTCAGCCGAGCTGAAGAGGGACCTGCGCGTGTGGCTCTCCTTCTTGGAGCAGTTTAATGGGGTCCTCATATGGCCTTCCCCCCCCTGCGACAATCACCAACTGCAGTTGTTTACTGATGCCGCGGGAGGGGTGGGTTTTGGAGCATTCCTGGACGGGTCATGGTGCGCCGGGTCACCGAGGGCCTCACTAAAAACTTGTTGCTCCTCGAGCTGCTCCCCATAGTGGTAGCTTTGGAGATATGGGGCGATAGGCTGCGCAATGCTAGCATTGTTTTCTGGTGCGATAACTTGGGAGTGGTGCACGCGATCAACCGCCAGGGTTCCTCCTCCCTTCCAGTGGTTCGCCTCTTAGCGCGGCTGGTTTTAAGATGTTTGCTGCTGAATGTACACTTTATGGCAAGACATATTCCCGGGGTGGATAACTCCGTGGCGGACGCCTTGTCCAGGGCTGACTGGGCCAAGTTCCGGGCCCTGGCACCTCATGCTGCTCCCGTTGGTGAATGTTGTCCCTCTTATGTTTGGCAGATGATCAGGCCGGAATGGAGGGGCTAGCCATGCGGGCTATTGCGCCCACGACGCTGCAATGCTATCGGGCAGGTTGGCAGGAGTGGGAACAGTTTCGGCTGTCTGCCCCTCAAGCAGGTAAGACACCTAATGCGGCCATGGTGGCCTTCGTATGGAGTTTATACTCCTTAGGTCGTTCTGTCGCCTCCGTGCGCAGGATACTGGCAGGGGTGTCTTTCTTTTCTGCCTTGCAGGGTAGGGCGGACCCGTCCCGGTCGTTTTTGGTGTCGAGAGCATTACGTGGCTGGCGGAGGGCCTCGCCGGCGCCCCCAGACCGGAGGCGCCCGATTGATATGGCCTTGCTACCAGCTTTGCTGTCCTAGGGGACATTTGCTGGCCTGCCTACGAGGTCCTTTTGTTCCGAACGGCATTTGCAATGGCGTATCACGGGGCCTTCAGGGTGGGAGAGCTGGTGGCTCCGTCGAAACGGGCTCCTTCACCTTTGTCCGTGGACGATTTAGTGGTCCAGGAGGATTCGGTGCTTTGTCACCTGCGACGATCCAAGACAGACCAGGCTGGTAGGGGGAGATGGCTGTCCCTGCTCCCATGTACGGTGGAGGGGGCGTGCCCTGTGGCGCTGGCCACGGCCTTGACGCAGGCATGCCCGGATCTGCCTGGTGCTTGGTTGATGCATGAGGACGGGTCGCCTCTCACCAAATACCAATTTGGGCACGTCTTGGGACGGGCGCTGGAGGCCATAGGCCTTGATCCGAAGGAATTTGGGTCGCATTCCTTCCGGATCGGGGCTGCTACCTCGGCGGCTGCGGAGGGCCGATCCGATGCAGAGATTCAATCTCTGGGTCGATGGCGCTCGGCAGCATTCCGAAGGTACATTCGGCCGTCTCTATCACTGATCACCATGGTCGACTGGACGCATAAGCGCTCGCCAACTTCCAGTGGGGGCCTTGAGGTGTGTTTTCGCATTCGCCCGGGGGCACAATTTGGCTATAATTACAATCTGGCATGGCGTACTTGGTAGTTTACTCCGGGCGGTGTGTTTTGTGCCTCAAGAGCTGGTCGGCCACGGTTTTTTCCTCCTCCCTATCTTCATAACCTGTTCAGCGTGTGAGTGCAATGATGAGTTTTCCTCCAACTAACTAACCTCTTGTATGCATATTTCAGATCGACGGGACGTTAAGTCCGTGTGGATGTTGGGCCATTCGTTTGTGTATTGGGCCTCGCAGGCGAAAATCGCCTCTGATGTATGCATGTTTCCGCAAGCTGGGGAGGTTAGGTGGTTAGGAGTGAGGGGCATGAGGTGGTGTTCACTGCAGGCCCAAATGATCAGTGCCGTTAAGCAGTTTGGGGTCCCGGAGGTCATTATATTCCACCTTGGCGGGAATGACCTTGGACGGGGATCCGTCCTGGAGCTGCGCTCCATGATTGTCCGGGACCTTCACATCATCGCCCAGGTGTTGCCTTCATGTATGTTGGTGTGGTCCTCCATGATATCCAGGATAGTATGGAGGACAGCGAGATCATGCACCAGCATAGAGCGTTCATGCAAGAAGGTGAACTCTATGGTGGCAAGATACCTGTTGGCTAATGGTGGGGGTGTCATTTGGCACAACGCCATCAGCTTCCAACGCCCTGAGCTATACAGGAGCGACAGTGTACATTTGAGCCCAGAGGGTATGGCTCTGTTTTTAGGCAACATTTTTGCCTGGTTAGCGACACGGTGCTGAGCGTTTTATTAGTGGTGGCGGTGGCTGCGGCCTAGGGCCTGGCTGTGGCGGTAAAGAACGGTCATGCTTTAAGAACTCTGTGTGTGTGTAGGTAGTGGGGTACACTCTCCCTCGACAACGATTGTCATGGGCCACGCTTCTGCCCGGGGGATGGCCGTCACCACCAGGCCTGGTGGTTGACCAGGGAAAGTGGTCATCCAGCGTTGTATGTATGACTTAGTGATCTTTAACCCCCTCCTTCCTATAATGACCGTTCTTTGGCGCCGCCACCATTCATAGTCTTAGTTTAATTTGTCAAATAAATTTGACATTCTGTTTTGAAACGCCAGCACTTGTGTCGTGTCTTTATTTTAGGATAAGTTTGTTAGATAAGGTTATATATAAGTTATATATTTAAGTGTATCAACAGCAGGTGGGACCAAAGGGATACCCGATGGTGAGTTTATGACATTTAGGGGTGAGACAAAACCCAAAAGGGGTGCGCAGTGCAGGCATGCCTTTCAGGGAAGTTGGGGTGTGGTGGGGGGGATCCCGACATGCTTTGGGCGTGACCCAGGGCCCCCATTTCAAAATGGCTGCAGGTTTTTTTTTAATGTTTTTTTTTGGGGGCTGCAGTCATTTTGAAATGGGGACACACAAACACGCCCAAAGCATGAAGGGCACCCCACACAACACCCCAGCTCCCCTAAAAAGCATGCAGCATGGCTGCACATTGCACCCCAACAACTAATGGGAAGAAAAAACCAACAACTGGCAAGTATGCAAAATGACATTTAGGGCTGAGACAAAACCCAAAAGGGGTGCGCAGTGCAGGCATGCCTTTCAGGGAAGCTGGGGTGTGGTGAGGGGGATCCCGACATGCTTTGGGCGTGACCCAGGGCCCCCATTTCAAAATGGCTGCAGGTTTGTTTGTTTTTTAAATGTCTTTTTTTTGGGGCTGCAGTCATTTTGAAATGGGGACACACAAACATGCCCAAAGCATGAAGGGCACCCCACACAACACCCCAGCTCCCCTAAAAAGCATGCAGCATGGCTGCACATTGCACCCCAACAACTAATGGGAAGAAAAAAACAACAACTGGCAAGTATGCAAAATGACATTTAGGGGTGAGACAAAACCCAAAAGGGGTGCGCAGTGCAGGCATGCCTTTCAGGGAAGCTGGGGTGTGGTGGGGGGGATCCCGGCATGCTTTAGGCGTGACCTAGGGCCCCCATTTCAAAATGGCTGCAGGTTTTTTTTTTTTTTTTTAATGTCTTTTTTTGGGGGCTGCAGTCATTTTGAAATGGGGACACACAAACATGCCCAAAGCATGAAGGGCACCCCACACAACACCCCAGCTCCCCTAAAAAGCATGCAGCATGGCTGCACATTGCACCCCAACAACTAATGGGAAGAAAAAAACAACAACTGGCAAGTATGCAAAATGACATTTAGGGGTGAGACAAAACCCAAAAGGGGTGCGCAGTGCAGGCATGCCTTTCAGGGAAGCTGGGGTGTGGTGGGGGGGATCCCGGCATGCTTTAGGCGTGACCTAGGGCCCCCATTTCAAAATGGCTGCAGGTTGTTTTTTTTTTTTTTTTAATGTCTTTTTTTGGGGGCTGCAGTCATTTTGAAATGGGGACACACAAACATGCCCAAAGCATGAAGGGCACCCCACACAACACCCCAGCTCCCCTAAAAAGCATGCAGCATGGCTGCACATTGCACCCCAACAACTAATGGGAAGAAAAAAACAACAACTGGCAAGTATGCAAAATGACATTTAGGGGTGAGACAAACCCCAAAAGGGGTGCGCAGTGCAGGCATGCCTTTCAGGGAAGCTGGGGTGTGGTCGGGGGGATCCCGACATGCTTTGGGCGTGACCCAGGGCCGCCATTTCAAAATGGCTGCAGGTTTTTTTTTTTTAAATGTCTTTTTTTGGGGGCTGCAGTCATTTTGAAATGGGGACACACAAACACGCCCAAAGCATGAAGGGCACCCCACACAACACCCCAGCTCCCCTAAAAAGCATGCAGCATGGCTGCACATTGCACCCCAACAACTAATGGGAAGAAAAAAACAACAACTGGCAAGTATGCAAAATGACATTTAGGGGTGAGACAAAACCCAAAAGGGGTGCGCAGTGCAGGCATGCCTTTCAGGGAAGCTGGGGTGTGGTGGGGGGGATCCCGGCATGCTTTAGGCGTGACCTAGGGCCCCCATTTCAAAATGGCTGCAGGTTGTTTTTTTTTTTTTTTAAATGTATTTTTTGGGGGGCTGCAGTCATTTTGAAATGGGGACACACAAACATGCCCAAAGCATGAAGGGCACCCCACACAACACCCCAGCTCCCCTAAAAAGCATGCAGCATGGCTGCACATTGCACCCCAACAACTAATGGGAAGAAAAAACCAACAACTGGCAAGTATGCAAAATGACATTTAGGGGTGAGACAAAACTCAAAAGGGGTGCGCAGTGCAGGCATGCCTTTCAGGGAAGCTGGGGTGTGGTGGGGGGGATCCCGACATGCTTTGGGCGTGACCCAGGGCCCCCATTTCAAAATGGCTGCAGGTTTGTTTGTTTTTTAAATGTCTTTTTTTTTGGGCTGCAGTCATTTTGAAATGGGGACACACAAACACGCCCAAAGCATGAAGGGCACCCCACACAACACCCCAGCTCCCCTAAAAAGCATGCAGCATGGCTGCACATTGCACCCCAACAACTAATGGGAAGAAAAAAACAACAACTGGCAAGTATGCAAAATGACATTTAGGGGTGAGACAAAACCCAAAAGGGGTGCGCAGTGCAGGCATGCCTTTCAGGGAAGCTGGGGTGTGGTGGGGGGGATCCCGGCATGCTTTAGGCGTGACCTAGGGCCCCCATTTCAAAATGGCTGCAGTTTTTTTTTTTTTTAAATGTCTTTTTTTGGGGGCTGCAGTCATTTTGAAATGGGGACACACAAACACGCCCAAAGCATGAAGGGCACCCCACACAACACCCCAGCTCCCCTAAAAAGCATGCAGCATGGCTGCACATTGCACCCCAACAACTAATGGGAAGAAAAAAACAACAACTGGCAAGTATGCAAAATGACATTTAGGGGTGAGACAAAACCCAAAAGGGGTGCGCAGTGCAGGCATGCCTTTCAGGGAAGCTGGGGTGTGGTGGGGGGGATCCCGGCATGCTTTAGGCGTGACCTAGGGCCCCCATTTCAAAATGGCTGCAGGTTGTTTTTTTTTTTTTTTTATGTCTTTTTTTGGGGGCTGCAGTCATTTTGAAATGGGGACACACAAACATGCCCAAAGCATGAAGGGCACCCCACACAACACCCCAGCTCCCCTAAAAAGCATGCAGCATGGCTGCACATTGCACCCCAACAACTAATGGGAAGAAAAAACCAACAACTGGCAAGTATGCAAAATGACATTTAGGGGTGAGACAAAACTCAAAAGGGGTGCGCAGTGCAGGCATGCCTTTCAGGGAAGCTGGGGTGTGGTGGGGGGGATCCCGACATGCTTTGGGCGTGACCCAGGGCCCCCATTTCAAAATGGCTGCAGGTTTTTTTTTTTTTTAAATGTCTTTTTTTGGGGGCTGCAGTCATTTTGAAATGGGGACACACAAACACGCCCAAAGCATGAAGGGCACCCCACACAACACCCCAGCTCCCCTAAAAAGCATGCAGCTTGGCTGCACATTGCACCCCAACAACTAATGGGAAGAAAAAAACAACAACTGGCAAGTATGCAAAATGACATTTAGGGGTGAGACAAAACCCAAAAGGGGTGCGCAGTGCAGGCATGCCTTTCAGTGAAGCTGGGGTGTGGTGAGGGGGATCCCGACATGCTTTGGGCGTGACCCAGGGCCCCCATTTCAAAATGGCTGCAGGTTTTATTGTTTAAGTAGCCCATAACTTAAATACCTTTACATTATTTATTAATAAAAACCCTTATCTAAAATAAATGAGACAACACCAAATAACTCACACGGACAAGAAATAACCACACTGACACCAAGAGTTAAGTTTAAAAAGGTCAGAGGAATATTTATTGAAGACCTTGTAAGCTAAACTAATAAATTTGGGATTTGAATTTGGATATTGAGTCCCTAACTTTAAACTAAAGGTTGGAGGATGGCAAAGACTAAGCCGCTACCAACACGCCAGCCCAGTCAACTTGAAATACGTAAACAGAACTGCAGGAGGGGTTCACCACCGCCTCCTAATGGCACAACCTGCACCGTGAGGGTCTCACCACCCCCTAACCTGGATGAGCCCTTAGCGGACGGTCCCGCAGTGGAACGCCCCCTGTCCACCCGCATGGGAAGGACCACCCGCCGTCCTACGAAAGGGGTGGTGCCCCACGATGACCGCTTGTGCCCCCTTTTGACCGCTGGCTGGTAGCGACTTCCCGCCACAACAAGGTTAAATAACCGCAGCCGCCATCCCCAAAAGAAAAATTATACTATCCGGGAATAAAACCCCCCTCTACTCAAGCCCACAAACGAAAAATGTCCTCAAGAAACATGCAGTTTCACGCAGGGGAAAGGTGCACCCCATCCTCCCTATAGAATCTCACATTGTCCAAAACAAGTGAAGGATGTTTCACCACTCTGCCGCCCATAGCCCTGACAAAGACCCCTATGACTGAATTCACCTTTTTTCGTGCTTTCTCAATAGCTGAGGTCCTGACAGCCCCCCGCCAATGGAACCGAGGGATAATTTCGGACCAAACTATTCTCACTTCGGGCCAATGACCCCTCACAGCCACCAGATCCGACTTGATGCTTAAAATCAGGTCTATGCTCTTGACCATTCCCATGTCGTTGCCACCCAGGTGGATGACCAACCACTGTGGACGACCCCAACTCCTCTCATGCCTGAAAAGCTCATTCAAGAATTCTCCCCATCGCATGCCCCTTACACCTATCCACTTGACTGTCCTATTTCCTAAATAGTCATGTGACCTCCTCCCCATCGGGTGCCTCCCTGCCCAGTATATAAAAGAATGGCCAATGAGCCATATCTGTCCAGAGGATTCCATTGAAACTGCAAAAAGAAGAATCCTTACAGTCAGTAACTTATCAGTAACACAAACTTATATAATCAACCCATGTGAAGGAGAAAACTTAAAAAACCTCCCGTGGACCTTGGTTTGCCAATTGAATTTAGGCCCCCTCGGAGGAAAAAGTAAAAGCAACCTTCACACCCACGATTCCTGAACGCTTTCGTTCAAAAACCGGGAGCAAACTACGTTTTAGGGTTGGCGCAACAGGCGCAACTACAATTTATCCAATCTAACGTAACTTTTATACGAATCAGACTTCCACCGGCCTAGCGCCTGGATCGCCCCTGGGGACAACCCAGCTGCCGCAGCCTGTGTAGCTGAACCAATCCGAAAGGAATGGGTACCATATTTATGAGGCGGAAGCCCCAAAGCACTCAGACAACGCTTTAACACAGCTGCAAATTGAAACTTAGACAGTGCAGACTTGTCTTCATGTAACAAAAACTGACCTCCCACCCCCACGGGGTGGATCCCCAAATAAGCCTGCGCCAATTGGACTGGACAAACCTCCGACTCACACTGTGCTTGTATCGCAACCCACCTACCTTTTCCAACTTGGTCTGTCTTGGACCTAGCTATCTTGCAAAGCACACTTCCGCTGCGCAATTGAACATCACTGAACAGCAAACCGGACTTACCATCGCTCTTACTCTTGGCAACTAGCTCGCTAACCCGAAATGCTCCAAAAAATGCAAAGACGAAAGCCGTGCGAAAAAGCAAGATTTCGAACCCTGATTCTGCGACTTCCGCCAAAATCCCCACTAACTCCTTTAATAAAGTCAAATCGATAGGCCTCCGCGAGTCCTTGCCCACCGGAACCGCCTTTGCCCAGCCTTTCATCGCCTTTCTCAAAACAAAAGACCGCGTGGGGTCTTCCTGCCCTCTTCCTGCCTTGAAGTGCTCCCAAGCAAATGCACACAACCTATCCTCCAAGGACTCACCTTCCTGACCATACCTACGCAGAAACTCCTGCCAATCCCTCCAAGCCGCATCATAAGCCTTCTGCGTAGAAGGCGCCAAAGCGTTCCTTGCCAATCCCACTATACCGGCTCGACAATCTGCCATATATAAGGGGGGCATGGTAAACCTACAGCCGCGGCACCCGGCACCAATTACCTAAACCTGCCCCACTGAAAACGGGACAGGGCATCTGCGATCGTATTATCAATACCAGGAACGTGACAGGCTGAGAAAACCACATTAAAACGCAAACACTGTAAAACCAAATGCCTAAGTAACCGCAAGGCTAAAGGGCACGAAGTCCTTTGATTGTTGATGGTGTGCACGACTCCCATGTTATCACATCGAAAAACAACCTGCTTGTCCGCCAGATCGCGAGCCCACAACTCCAATGCAACCACAATCGGAAACAATTCCAAAAGCAGCAAATTCCTAGTGAAACCCCTGTCCACCCAGGAGGAAGGCCACCCCTCCGCGCACCACTCCAAGCCAAAGAAGGCTCCGAAACCAACACTGCCCGATGCATCAGTGAAAAGCTGTAACGCACTGTTAAAGGGGGGGCTGGCCACAACACCACCCGATTAAATGATTCCAAAAACAAGGACAAGGTTCGCAAATCATCCTTGATCTCCCTAGAGAGATACACCGAATGATGCTCCCTGGCAACCCCGGCAGTAGCCCGTTCCAGCTTTCTGCTAAAGGCTCGCCCCATAGGGATCACCCTACACGCAAAATTAAAACAACCCAGCAAGGACTGAACTAGCTTTAACCGCACTTTCCTTTTCCCCAAACAATCCTGTATGAGCCCCAACCATTTCTGCACCTTACCCGCCGGTAAACGGCAACAACCCTCCTTGGTATCAATCTCAATCCCAAGGTAACACAGACAGTGCGTGGGGCCCTCAGTCTTATCTTCTGCGATTGGAACCCCCAATTCAACTAAAACCTGTTCTGTGGTCTCCAACAACTTCTTGCAAACTGAACTGCTTTCAGGGCCTACAAACAGGAAATCGTCAAGATAATGTGCAATACCCTGACACCCCAAAGCTCTCTGAATGCACCAATGAAGAAAACAGCTAAACTTTTCAAAATACGCGCATGACACTGAACAACCCATAGGCAAACACCTATCCACAAAGAACTCCCCCCCTAGTTTAAAACCCAGAAACCGCAAGGAATCCGGGTGAATCGGGAGCAACCTAAAAGCTGACTCAATATCAATCTTCCCCATTAATGCATTCCGCCCACAGTCCTGAACCATAGGCGAATCTAGGGGGTGGTCCGGGGGTGCACAGGACCACCCATTAGCCCATTTTGTAGCTGAGGGATGGGGCTTTCCAACGAGCCCAGCCCCGTGTCTCTAGCCCCCTGGGGACCGGAGATACTGCCAGGCAAAGCTGGAACGTTTTCCCTATAGGATAACATGGGACCCGCTAATTCTGACCCCCACCCAGTTCAACGGCTGCCAATTCCCCCTTCTGCATCACTGAAGCTCGAGGTTGATCTCAGTCGAAGCCAAATCGCTGGGCCTTCAATCTGATACCAGGCTGGATCCATATGAGTTAATTGGTTCCAGGGATATTGAGGTTAAACCGTTTTTTTTTTTCATTTCTTAAATGTAATTTCATGACTGTTTATGTTCTTTGAGGGCAGATTTCTCTGGAACCAAACAGCCCAGTTTCACGGGACCAAAATCATTCGAAGCCAACTCAAAAGTTCTTCAATATGATACTGGTCTCATGTAAATGGGTCAGTTGGTTCCGAAGATATAGCTGGTTGGTTAAAGGGGGGTAGGGAGAGGGGAGTGGTTGTCTCTCCCCCTCACACCAGAAAATGCAGGGACTAGGCTGGTGTATAAGGGGTCAGCCTGGGAATGTCCCTGCATGATCCTGGGACCATATTCCCAGGTAAATCCCTGCATTTTCTGTTGTGAAAGGGGTATTATTTCAAACAGCCGTGACCTGCAGTGCTCTGAATACAGCCGGGCAGCCCCCTGCTCTCTGCCCAGCTTTCAATGACTGTCACCCCTGCAGCTTCCGCTCCAATTCTCCCCACTTTCACCTCAGCCCGCCCCCCCCTTTAATCATGTGGTGCCGGCGCCCGGCGTGCTCCCCCAACGTCACGCACAACAACAGCGCGCACAATATTTCAAATGTCCACTCGGCTAGAGGGGACACCAGGAGGGGAGTGGGAGCGTGCTCTGCGCTGCGCTCTGCTCCTCTCCTTATAGAAGCAGCTTCACCGCTCTCCATCTCTCCCTGCAGCAGCAGCGAAGGCTCATATAAAAATTTACAGTAAGTGGCACTTTTGGGGGCATTGCTTAAGGGACGCTACAAGTGGCAGTATGTGGGGGCATTACGCATAAATGTGTGGCTTAATGTATAAGGGGCATTACGGTGTGCAGCATCATGTGTAAGGGGCATTACGGTGTGCAGCATCATGTTTAAGGGACATTATGTGTGCAGCATCATGTTTAAGGGACATTATGTGTGCAGCATCATGTGTAATGGGTACTATGGTGCGCGGCATCATGTGTAATGGGTACTATGGTGTGCGGCATCATGTGTTATGGGTACTATGGTGTGCGGCATCATGTGTAATGGGTACTATGGTGTGCGGCATCATGTGTAATGGGTACTATGGTGCCATCAAGCAAAAACCCCCTAGCAATGCGCACGTAGGTAAGCAGCACTTATGTGGCAAATATGTAATGGGCATTACGGTTTGTTATATAGTATGTAATGGGCATCATGATGTGTGGCACAATGTGTAATGGGCATTATGGTGTGTGGCCTTATGTGTAATTGGCATTACGGCGTGTGGCTTTATGTGTAATGGGTGTTACAGAGTTTGCTAAAATGTGTAATGGGCATTACTGTGTATGGTCTAAAGTGTAATACCACACCCTTTTTGTGATGCCACGCCTCCTTCCCATGAGGTCACACACCCTTTTTGCCACGCGGCTACGCCGCGCAAAGGTCCACCTGCGGTTATGTCTAGATCTGGGACCACCCATTACCATAATTCTAGATTCGCCTATGTCCTGAACCAAACAAAGGGCCTCCTCAAACAACTGGTACTTAACCTTACAAAGCTCCTCCGGTATAGCATCATTAACCGAGCCACCATGCGGGTGAGAAAGATGCTGTATCAATCTAAATTTTCCCGGGGTGCTCTTGGGAACCACCCCCACCGGGGAAATACACAATCTCTGAATAGGAGGAACCTTGTAAGGGCCACACATGCGTCCCAGCCTGACTTCCGCATGAACTTTCTCCCTAACAACTTGGGGGAAATCCCTTGCGGACTTCAAATTTCTAGAAGCCACAACATGAACTGCGCCCTTAATGGGCAACCGAAAACCTGAACTAAAACCCTCATACAGGAAATGAGCCACCGCGGCATCAGGGTACCCCTTGAGCCACCTGCCCAGCTCTGAAATCACCACCGGCGAAAACGCCTTACTTGTGACTTCCCCCGGCCTCCCCGGCATCGGCTGATTTGCCAGCTGGAGCTGTGGTACAGTCCTTTGCCGCGTGATTGCCCCCACAGCCTCTGCATGAGTGACGAAAACGACAGTTTGCCCCCCTGCTACACTTCCCATCATTAAATGCGAAGCATTTACCTTTACCCGCTACTTTGGTGACTGGCGACACTGCTACCGCCGCTTTCTTACCCACCCCCTCCGCCGGGGGCTTGGTCTGCTGTGTGACCTCCAGCCAGACCTCTACATCCTTAAACCCCATGGGCAGAACAGAGTTACCATCCTGCTTACGGCGAAACTTTTCGTCATACTCCCTCCAGGAGTAACCCTTTGTTTTTAGGTACATTTCATGTACCAAAAACAAATATTTCACTACATTGGGATATTCGGCAGGCCTGGTTTCCGCGTAACAGGCTGCAAAAACCAGAAAACCCCTCAACCACTGATGAAAATTCCGGAATGCATTTTCCCCAATTCCATCAGCCTTTTTAGCCTTATCAAAGGCCTGCCTCATGTCATCCGTAAGGGTGAACATGTCAACAAATTTCCCCTTTCTAATCTTCTCCCTCATCCTCTTCCTAAGACCCCTCGTCACCGCGGTATTAGCGCAATGCACCATTTCAGTAAACAAAGGGGGCTCCGGTGGAGGCGGAGCAGAAACAGCGACCTTATCCTTAGCTGTTGCCTTTGCTACATGACGCGCAATGAGCCTGGCCAGCTTACGCGGGCGGCGCGGGGAATCCGACCCCACGCTAGTACTATCACTATCAGACGAATCACATGAGGAATGAGGAACTGTACACTCACCAGCACCCGACGTCCCTGGAGCTTCATCGGCAACGGCCAACCCGGAACCAGCCGACATTATCCCTGTCGCCGCCCTCGACTCCTCCCTGGCTTCCCGACTCCTTCTTCTGGAAATCACTGTTGATGCCTGGACGCTTGTTTCCTGTGAACAAACAACGGGAGGGGGGGGGAGAGGACAACAAACTATCCCCACCACGTGAACCCACCGGAGAGCCCGAAGGTGGGGGAGGTGGGGCTGACACCGTGGCACTAGGCGGGGGGCCCCTAGGCAGAGGAGGGGCCCCCAATGAGGAAAATACATTCTGCGACCCCTGAGCGCTACCCTCAACGTTAGCTAGCGGCATTCCTGACATCCTCTGAGAATGCCAGGGACCCGAAGGTCCTAAACCCTGCTCCCAACCGTGGCCGCCAGCACTATGCGGGCTGTGAACCTGCGCACCTGTGGACCACAACATAGGCTGGCTAGTGGGGACACCCTGCAAACCTGTAGGGTAATACGGGGACACCCCCAAAACCCCCTGCTGCCTCCAGGGTGCTACCTGCGGCCATGTCCCATAACTTCCCCCTGCAGGAGACTGAAAATAAGGGGAACCAGGGGGCGCCCACTGCCCAGGGTAACCCACAAAAGGGGGACCCTGAGTTGATGCAACTGAATGTGGAACCTGCCAAGACGGTGTGGACAAACCCCCACCCCAGGATGCCAAGGGTTGTGCCCCGAGAGGGGCCCCCTGCATGTGAACTGATGTTGCCAAACTGGAATATACCATCTGCCCCAGCCCCCCAGGGCCAGCAGGAGGCGCTGACACGTAACCCACTGTATTCCATAATTAATTAATCCCCACTGATCTATCAGGGTTGCCTACAGGGAAACCCTGGCTGCCCATGGGATTAACCCCCAATGACGGGGGCAGCTGACTAACCCCACCAAAACCCAAGCTGGCCGGGGGCCTGGGGTCCACATACACCATACCAGCCTGAGTACCCGCCACAGGTGCCCTTGGGGCATTCTGCCCCACCCCCCTTGGCACATAAACACCCTGAGGGTGAGAAGAAACCAGGCTGCCCAGTGCTTCACCCTACCCCCCCCTTCTCCCCCACTTACAAGAGGAGCACTAAAAATCCTTCCCTCTTGCACAGCAGGTGCAGGCTCGATCCCCGCAAGGGGAGGAGCCACCACCGCATCACTCTGCAACACCATTGCAGGCCGCGCGTCCCCTGACGCCTCGGCCTGCCTCACGGCGATGTCCTCCGACGGGAGGTGGTCAGTCAACACTGCTGACGCAGGCCCCGCGCCAGCCGGCGCCGGAGCCTGCGATGTCACCAACATCACCCCCGCGCTCTGCCCCGACGCCGCAGACACCACGCCAGCCGGCGTCAAGGCCCGCGACGCGACAGGCAGCCCGTCATCCGCCCGCACTGTACTCACAGTCCCTGCGCCATCCGGCGCAGAGGCCTGTGACATCACCGGAGCCCCGCCCGTCGCCGGAGCGACAGCGGAGGGCTCCAGCGCCGAGCGGGAGTCCTCAGGCCGCGCGCCTGTGCCCGGCGCAGACTGATGTAACAGGGCCTCCATCTCCACCGCCGAGGGACCCGGCAGTGCTCCCGCTGCCGCGTCGAACACCCCGCCAGCCGCACCGATGCCTGTACCCTCCAGACCGCCTCCCGGTGGAGCGCTGACCACGCTCACCGGAGGCAATGCCCCAGCCCCCGCTACATTCAGACCCAGCACCGGACTCCCTATAGGGGAAACGGAGGGGGCAGTATCACCCTGCACTCCCACCACCCTAACCCGCGGACGGCGGTACCCCGCCGCAAATAATGGCCGGGCCGCGTCCACCAGGCGGCGAGGAGGGGGGGCAGCGCATCTTGGGCGAGGCATGATAATAAATCAGACAAATTTCAGTCACAAAATGGGTAACTTACCATATCCGCGCAGGAACTCTCAGCACTTCAAAATGGTAAAAGCAGGAAGAGGTCACATGATCACCTGGCTTATATAACCTACTTCTGGCTACTCCCACTAACCTCCTGATAGGTCCCTGCCTGATCACCAGCTTGTATCCAGGCAGAACAGACTAGCCTAAGTTTTTTCTCCCTGCTGAACTTTCTGTGACCTAAGTCAGGGCTCTTATGTGGCTTCTGGCTTAAGCAGCCCTCAGCCATTTTTTTAAATGTCTTTTTTTGGGGGCTGCAGTCATTTTGAAATGGGGACACACAAACACGCCCAAAGCATGAAGGGCACCCCACACAACACCCCAGCTCCCCTAGAAAACATGCAGCATGGCTGCACATTGCACCCCAACAACTAATGGGAAGAAAAAACCAACAACTGGCAAGTATGCAAAATGACATTTAGGGGTGAGACAAAACCCAAAAGGGGTGCGCAGTGCAGGCAAGCCTTTCAGGGAAGCTGGGGTGTGGGGGGGGGGGATCCCGACATGCTTTGGGCATGACCCAGGGCCCCCATTTCAAAATGGCTGCAGGTTTGTTTGTTTTTTTAAATGTCTTTTTTTTGGGGCTGCAGTCATTTTGAAATGGGGACACACAAACACGCCCAAAGCATGAAGGGCACCCCACACAACACCCCAGCTCCCCTAAAAAGCATGCAGCATGGCTGCACATTGCACCCAACAACTAATAGGAAGAAAACAACAACAACTGTCAAGTATGCAAAATGACATTTAGGGGTGAGACAAAACCCAAAAGTGGTGCGCAGTGCAGGCATGCCTTTCAAGGAAGCTGGGGTGTGGGGGTGTGGTGGGGGGGATCCCGACATGCTTTGGGCGTGACCCAGGGCCCCCATTTCAAAATGGCTGCAGGTTTTTGTTTTTTTTAAATGTCTTTTTTTTGGGGCTGCAGTCATTTTGAAATGGGGACACACAAACATGCCCAAAGCATGAAGGGCACCCCACACAACACCCCAGCTCCCCTAAAAAGCATGCAGCATGGCTGCACATTGCACCCCAACAACTAATGGGAAGAAAAAAACAACAACTGGCAAGTATGCAAAATGACATTTAGGGGTGAGACAAAACCCAAAAGGGGTGCGCAGTGCAGGCATGCCTTTCAGGGAAGCTGGGGTGTGGTGAGGGGGGGGATCCCGACATGCTTTGGGCATGACCCAGGGCCCCCATTTCAAAATGGCTGCAGGTTTTTTTTTTTATGTCTTTTTTTGGGGGCTGCAGTCATTTTGAAATGGGGACACACAAACACGCCCAAAGCATGAAGGGCACCCCACACAACACCCCAGCTCCCCTAAAAAGCATGCAGCATGGCTGCACATTGCACCCCAACAACTAATGGGAAGAAAAAACCAACAACTGGCAAGTATGCAAAATGACATTTAGGGGTGAGACAAAACCCAAAAGGGGTGCGCAGTGCAGGCATGCCTTTCAGGGAAGCTGGGGTGTGGTGGGGGGGATCCCGACATGCTTTGGGCGTGACCCAGGGCCCCCATTTTAAAATGGCTGCAGGTTTTTTTTTTTTTTTAAATGTCTTTTTTTGGGGGCTGCAGTCATTTTGAAATGGGGACACACAAACATGCCCAAAGCATGAAGGGCACCCCACACAACACCCCAGCTCCCCTAAAAAGCATGCAGCATGGCTGCACATTGCACCCCAACAACTAATGGGAAGAAAAAAACAACAACTGGCAAGTATGCAAAATGACATTTAGGGGTGAGACAAAACCCAAAAGGGGTGCGCAGTGCAGGCATGCCTTTCAGGGAAGCTGGGGTGTGGTGTGGGGGATCCCGGCATGCTTTGGGCGTGACCCAGGGCCCCCATTTCAAAATGGCTGCAGGTTTTTTTTTTTAAAATGTCTTTTTTTGGGGGCTGCAGTCATTTTGAAATGGGGACACACAAACACGCCCAAAGCATGAAGGGCACCCCACACAACACCCCAGCTCCCCTAAAAAGCATGCAGCATGGCTGCACATTGCACCCCAACAACTAATGGGAAGAAAAAAACAACAACTGGCAAGTATGCAAAATGACATTTAGGGGTGAGACAAAACCAAAAAGGGGTGCGCAGTGCAGGCATGCCTTTCAGGGAAGCTGGGGTGTGGTGAGGGGGATCCCGACATGCTTTGGGCGTGACCCAGGGCCCCCATTTCAAAATGGCTGCAGGTTTTATTGTTTTTTAAATGTCTTTTTTTGGGGCTGCAGTCATTTTGAAATAGGGACACACAAACACGCCCAAAGCATGAAGGGCACCCCACACAACACCCCAGCTCCACTAAAAAGCATGCAGCATGGCTGCACATTGCACCCCAACAACTAATGGGGAGAAAAAACCAACAACTGTCAAGTATGCAAAATGACATTTAGGGGTGAGACAAAACCCAAAAGGGGTGCGCAGTGCAGGCATGCCTTTCAGGGAAGTTGGGGTGTGGTGGGGGGGATCCCGACATGCTTTGGGCGTGACCCAGGGCCCCCATTTCAAAATGGCTGCAGGTTTTTTTTTTAAATGTCTTTTTTTGGGGGCTGCAGTCATTTTGAAATGGGGACACACAAACACGCCCAAAGCATGAAGGGCACCCCACACAACACCCCAGCTCCCCTAAAAAGCATGCAGCATGGCTGCACATTGCACCCCAACAACTAATGGGAAGAAAAAAACAACAACTGGCAAGTATGCAAAATGACATTTAGGGGTGAGACAAAACCCAAAAGGGGTGCGCAGTGCAGGCATGCCTTTCAGGGAAGCTGGGGTGTGGTGAGGGGGATCCCGACATGCTTTGGGCGTGACCCAGGGCCCCCATTTCAAAATGGCTGCAGGTTTGTTTGTTTTTTTAAATGTCTTTTTTTGGGGGCTGCAGTCATTTTAAAATGGGGACACACAAATACGCCCAAAGCATGAAGGGCACCCCACACAACACCCCAGCTCCCCTAAAAAGCATGCAGCATGGCTGCACATTGCACCCCAACAACTAATGGGAAGAAAAAAACAACAACTGGCAAGTATGCAAAATGACATTTAGGGGTGAGACAAAACCCAAAAGGGGTGCGCAGTGCAGGCATGCCTTTCAGGGAAGCTGGGGTGTGGTGAGGGGGATCCCGACATGCTTTGGGCGTGACCCAGGGCCCCCATTTCAAAATGGCTGCAGGTTTTATTGTTTTTTAAATGTCTTTTTTTGGGGGCTGCAGTCATTTTGAAATGGGGACACACAAACACGCCCAAAGCATGAAGGGCACCCCACACAACACCCCAGCTCCCCTAAAAAGCATGCAGCATGGCTGCACATTGCACCCCAACAACTAATGGGAAGAAAAAAACAACAACTGGCAAGTATGCAAAATGACATTTAGGGGTGAGACAAAACCCAAAAGGGGTGCGCAGTGCAGGCATGCCTTTCAGGGAAGCTGGGGTGTGGTGGGGGGGGATCCCGACATGCTTTGGGCGTGACCCAGGGCCCCCATTTCAAAATGGCTGCAGGTTTGTTTGTTTTTTTTAAATGTCTTTTTTTGGGGGCTGCAGTCATTTTGAAATGGGGACACACAAATACGCCCAAAGCATGAAGGGCACCCCACACAACACCCCAGCTCCCCTAAAAAGCATGCAGCATGGCTGCACATTGCACCCCAACAACTAATGGGAAGAAAAAACCAACAACTGGCAAGTATGCAAAATGACATTTAGGGGTGAGACAAAACCCAAAAGGGGTGCGCAGTGCAGGCATGCCTTTCAGGGAAGCTGGGGTGTGGTGGGGGGGATCCCGACATGCTTTGGGTGTGACCCAGGGCCCCCATTTCAAAATGGCTGCAGGTTTGTTTGTTTCTTTAAATGTCTTTTTTTTTGGGCTGCAGTCATTTTGAAATGGGGACACACAAACACGCCCAAAGCATGAAGGGCACCCCACACAACACCCCAGCTCCCCTAAAAAGCATGCAGCATGGCTGCACATTGCACCCAACAACTAATGGGAAGAAAAAAACAACAACTGTCAAGTATGAAAAATGACATTTAGGGGTGAGACAAAACCCAAAAGTGGTGCGCAGTGCAGGCATGCCTTTCAGGGAAGCTGGGGTGTGGTGGGGGGGATCCCGACATGCTTTGGGCGTGACCCAGGGCCCTTATTTCAAAATGGCTGCAGGTTTTTTTTTTAAATGTCTTTTTTTTGGGGCTGCAGTCATTTTGAAATGGGGACACACAAACACGCCCAAAGCATGAAGGGCACCCCACACAACACCCCAGCTCCCCTAAAAAGCATGCAGCATGGCTGCACATTGCACCCCAACAACTAATGGGAAGAAAAAAACAACAACTGGCAAGTATGCAAAATGACATTTAGGGGTGAGACAAAACCCAAAAGGGGTGCGCAGTGCAGGCATGCCTTTCAGGGACGCTGGGGTGTGGTGGGGGGGATCCCGACATGCTTTGGGCGTGACCCAGGGCCCTTATTTCAAAATGGCTGCAGGTTTTTTTTTTATTTTAAATGTCTTTTTTTGGGGGCTGCAGTCATTTTGAAATGGGGACACACAAACACGCCCAAAGCATGAAGGGCACCCCACACAACACCCCAGCTCCCCTAAAAAGCATGCAGCATGGCTGCACATTGCACCCCAACAACTAATGGGAAGAAAAAACCAACAACTGGCAAGTATGCAAAATGACATTTAGGGGTGAGACAAAACCCAAAAGGGGTGCGCAGTGCAGGCATGCCTTTCAGGGAAGCTGGGGTGTGGTGAGGGGGATCCCGACATGCTTTGGGCGTGACCCAGGGCCACCATTTCAAAATGGCTGCAGGTTTGTTTGTTTTTTAAATGTCTTTTTTTTGGGGCTGCAGTCATTTTGAAATGGGGACACACAAACATGCCCAAAGCATGAAGGGCACCCCACACAACACCCCAGCTCCCCTAAAAAGCATGCAGCATGGCTGCACATTGCACCCCAACAACTAATGGGAAGAAAAAATCAACAACTGGCAAGTATGCAAAATGACATTTAGGGGTGAGACAAAACCCAAAAGGGGTGCGCAGTGCAGGCATGCCTTTCAGGGAAGCTGGGGTGTGGTGGGGGGGATCCCGGCATGCTTTAGGCGTGACCTAGGGCCCCCATTTCAAAATGGCTGCAGGTTGTTGTTTTTTTTTTTTAAATGTCTTTTTTTGGGGGCTGCAGTCATTTTGAAATGGGGACACACAAACATGCCCAAAGCATGAAGGGCACCCCACACAACACCCCAGCTCCCCTAAAAAGCATGCAGCATGGCTGCACATTGCACCCCAACAACTAATGGGAAGAAAAAAACAACAACTGGCAAGTATGCAAAATGACATTTAGGGGTGAGACTAGAGATGTGCACCGGACACTTTTTCGCGTTTTGGGTTTTGGGTTCTGATTACCTTCAGGTTTTGGGTTCTAATGGGTTTTGCCAAAACACCCCCTAAAGGTTTTGGGTTTTGGGTTTTGGGTTTTGGGTTCTGATTTTTTTGAAAAAAGCATAAAAATGGTTAACATTGCATAATTTAGGTGTTTTTTTGCTCCTATGCTATTATTAACCCCATCAGCTTTCTTCTCCACTCATTTACAGTCTATTCTGAAGACCTCACACCTCACAATATTGTTTTTAGGCCAAAATGTTGCACCGAGGTAGCTGGATGACTATGATAAGCAAGACAAATGGGCGGCACAAACACGTGGCCCATCTAGGAGTGGCACTGCAGTGGCAGATAGAAAAACTAGGCCCCAAAGAGCACATTATTCAAAAGAAAAAAAGAGGTGCAAGATGGAATTGTCCAAGGGCCCTCCCACCCAAACTAGGCCCCAAAGAGCACATCATTCAAAAGACAAAAAAGAGGTGCAAGATGGAATTGTCCTACGGCACTCCCACCCAAACTAGGCCCCAAAGAGCACATTATTCAAAAGACAAAAAAGAGGTGCAAGATGGAAGTGTCCAAGGGCACTCCCACCCAAACTAGGCCCCAAAGAGCACATTATTCAAAAGACAAAAAAGAGGTGCAAGATGGAAGTGTCCAAGGGCACTCCCACCCAAACTAGGCCCCAAAGAGCACATTATTCAAAAGACAAAAAAGAGGTGCAAGATGGAATTGTCCTACGGCACTCCCACCCAAACTAGGCCCCAAAGAGCACATTATTCAAAAGATAAAAAAGAGGTGCAAGATGGAAGTGTCCAAGGGCACTCCCACCCAAACTAGGCCCCAAAGAGCACATTATTCAAAAGACAAAAAAGAGGTGCAAGATGGAATTGTCCTACGGCACTCCCACCCAAACTAGGCCCCAAAGAGCACATTATTCAAAAGACAAAAAAGAGGTGCAAGATGGAATTGTCCTACGGCACTCCCACCCAAACTAGGCCCCAAAGAGCACATTATTCAAAAGACAAAAAAGAGGTGCAAGATGGAAGTGTCCAAGGGCACTCCCACCCAAACTAGGCCCCAAAAAACACAAACAGCAGCAAGATACAATATTTATTTTGTGGATACACTGGTAGGTAACACAACAAGTGGCGTCAGCAAACCGGAGTTATTTACTGCGATATATGTAACGGCAGCAGTGGCAGCAAACTGGATACCCAGATATCAGCTGGTTGTTGTCACTAGCCAGTGACAACAGCAGCAAGATACAATATTTATTTTGTGGATAGTTACACTGGTAGGTAACACAACAGGTGGCGTCAGTAAACCGGAGTTATTTACTGCGATATATGTAACGGCAGCGGTGGCAGCAAACTGGATACCCAGATATCAGCTGGTTGTCACTAGCCAGTGACAACAGCAGCAAGATACAATATTTATTTTGTGGATAGTTACACTGGTAGGTAACACAACAAGTGGCGTCAGCAAACCGGAGTTATTTACTGCGATATATGTAACGCCAGCAGTGGCAGCAAACTGGATACCCAGATATCAGCTGGTTGTTGTCACTAGCCAGTGACAACAGCAGCAAGATACAAAAGTGGATACACTGGTAGGTAACACAACAAGTGGCGTCAGCAAACCGGAGTTATTTACTGCGATATATGTAACGGCAGCAGTGGCAGCAAACTGGATACCCAGATATCAGCTGGTTGTTGTCACTAGCCAGTGACAACAGCAGCAAGATACAATATTTATTTTGTGGATAGTTACACTGGTAGGTAACACAACAGGTGGCGTCAGCAAACCGGAGTTATTTACTGCGATATATGTAACGGCAGCGGTGGCAGCAAACTGGATACCCAGATATCAGCTGGTTGTTGTCACTAGCCAGTGACAACAGCAGCAAGATACAATATTTATTTTGTGGATAGTTACACTGGTAGGTAACACAACAGGTGGCGTCAGCAAACCGGAGTTATTTACTGCGATATATGTAACGGCAGCGGTGGCAGCAAACTGGATACCCAGATATCAGCTGGTTGTCACTAGCCAGTGACAACAGCAGCAAGATACAATATTTATTTTGTGGATAGTTACACTGGTAGGTAACACAACAAGTGGCGTCAGCAAACCGGAGTTTATTTACTGCGATATATGTAACGGCAGCAGTGGCAGTAAACTGGATACCCAGATATCAGCTGGTTGTTGTCACTAGCCAGTGACAACAGCAGCAAGATACAATATTTATTTTGTGGATAGTTACACTGGTAGGTAACACAACAAGTGGCGTCAGCAAACCGGAGTTATTTACTGCGATATATGTAACGGCAGCAGTGGCAGCAAACTGGATACCCAGATATCAGCTGGTTGTCACTAGCCAGTGACAACAGCAGCAAGATACAATATTTATTTTGTGGATAGTTACACTGGTAGGTAACACAACAAGTGGCGTCAGCAAACCGGAGTTATTTACTGCGATATATGTAACGGCAGCGGTGGCAGCAAACTGGGATACCCAGATATCAGCTGGTTGTCACTAGCCAGTGACAACAGCAGCAAGATACAATATTTATTTTGTGGATAGTTACACTGGTAGGTAACACAACAAGTGGCGTCAGCAAACCGGAGTTATTTACTGCGATATATGTAACGGCAGCGGTGGCAGCAAACTGGATACCCAGATATCAGCTGGTTGTCACTAGCCAGTGACAACAGCAGCAAGATACAATATTTATTTTGTGGATACACTGGTAGGTAACACAACAAGTGGCGTCAGCAAACCGGAGTTATTTACTGCGATATATGTAACGGCAGCGGTGGCAGCAAACTGGATACCCAGATATCAGCTGGTTGTTGTCACTAGCCAGTGACAACAGCAGCAAGATACAAAAGTGGATACACTGGTAGGTAACACAACAAGTGGCGTCAGCAAACCACAGTTAAAAATTTAATTACTGAGTCTGCGATATCTAACGGCAGCCAGTGGTGTCAGCAACAAAAACAACTTAATTATTTTTTTTAATATTTTTATATATTTTTAATTTTTTTTTTATTTTTTTTTATATACTCTGAGAGGTAGGTACAAGGTAGTGGCACTGGCAACAACAGAGGTGACTGCCTGGTAGGTGTTTACAACCATATAACAGGTAGCCAGGCAGCACAAAAACCCTCTCTGGCAGCACAATAAAAATTATTAAACCCCCCTCTGTCTGTAGTATTCTGTAGCAGGCTAGCAGCAGCAGTGACACAATTAGAGATGAGCAGGCTATAGCAATATAGAAAGAAAACCCCCTCTGCGGCAGTACAATAAACCCCCCTCTGTCTGTAGTATTCTGTAGCAGCAGCAGTGACACAAATTACAGATGAGCAGGCTACAGCAATATAGAAAAAAAAATCACTCTCCAGCAGCACAATAAAAATGATTAAACCCCCTCTGTACTTGCAGCTCTTTAGCAGCAAGCAGCACAGTGACACACACAACGCTCCAGCAAACCCCCCTCACGGAGCAATAAATAAAACCCCCCTCTCTGGCAGCACTGCTGCCTGCTCTGCGTCGCCCCACAGAATGAAGATGGCGGCGGCGGGTCCCGGCTTTTATGTAATCCGGATCTCGCGAGAATCCGACGTCACCAATGTGACGTCGGGCCTCGATTTCGGCTCCGGGCCTGCGCGGGAGTCCGCGGACGTCCTGGATCCGGATTCGGATTCAGGACGTCCGTGCGGATCCGGATCTCGGAGATCCGGACCCGCTCATCACTAGGTGAGACAAAACCCAAAAGGGGTGCGCAGTGCAGGCATGCCTTTCAGGGAAGCTGGGGTGTGGTGGGGGGGATCCCGGCATGCTTTAGGCGTGACCTAGGGTCCCCATTTCAAAATGGCTGCAGGTTGTTTTTTTTTTTTTTTAAATGTCTTTTTTTTGGGGCTGCAGTCATTTTGAAATGGGGACACACAAACATGCCCAAAGCATGAAGGGCACCCACACAACACCCCAGCTCCCCTAAAAAGCATGCAGCATGGCTGCACATTGCACCCCAACAACTAATGGGAAGAAAAAAACAACAACTGGCAAGTATGCAAAATGACATTTAGGGGTGAGACAAACCCCAAAAGGGGTGCGCAGTGCAGGCATGCCTTTCAGGGAAGCTGGGGTGTGGTCGGGGGGATCCCGACATGCTTTGGGCGTGACCCAGGGCCCCCATTTCAAAATGGCTGCAGGTTTTTATTTTTTTAAATGTCTTTTTTTGGGGGCTGCAGTCATTTTGAAATGGGAACACACAAACATGCCCAAAGCATGAAGGGCACCCACACAACACCCCAGCTCCCCTAAAAAGCATGCAGCATGGCTGCACATTGCACCCCAACAACTAATGGGAAGAAAAAACCAACAACTGGCAAGTATGCAAAATGACATTTAGGGTGAGACAAACCCCAAAAGGGGTGCGCAGTGCAGGCATGCCTTTCAGGGAAGCTGGGGTGTGGTCGGGGGGATCCCGACATGCTTTGGGCGTGACCCAGGGCCCCCATTTAAAAATGGCTGCAGGTTTTTTTTTTTTAAATGTCTTTTTTTGGGGGCTGCAGTCATTTTGAAATGGGACACACAAACACGCCCAAAGCATGAAGGGCACCCCACACAACACCCCAGCTCCCCTAAAAAGCATGCAGCATGGCTGCACATTGCACCCCAACAACTAATGGGAAGAAAAAAACAACAACTGGCAAGTATGCAAAATGACATTTAGGGGTGAGACAAACCCCCAAAGGGGTGCGCAGTGCAGGCATGCCTTTCAGGGAAGCTGGGGTGTGGTCGGGGGGATCCCGACATGCTTTGGGCGTGACCCAGGGCCCCCATTTCAAAATCGCTGCAGGTTTTTATTTTTTTAAATGTCTTTTTTTGGGGGCTGCAGTCATTTTGAAATGGGAACACACAAACATGCCCAAAGCATGAAGGGCACCCCACACAACACCCCAGCTCCCCTAAAAAGCATGCAGCATGGCTGCACATTGCACCCCAACAACTAATGGGAAGAAAAAACCAACAACTGGCAAGTATGCAAAATGACATTTAGGGGTGAGACAAACCCCAAAAGGGGTGCGCAGTGCAGGCATGCCTTTCAGGGAAGCTGGGGTGTGGTCGGGGGGATCCCGACATGCTTTGGGCGTGACCCAGGGCCCCCATTTCAAAATGGCTGCAGGTTTTTTTTTTTTTAAATGTCTTTTTTTGGGGGCTGCAGTCATTTTGAAATGGGGACACACAAACACGCCCAAAGCATGAAGGGCACCCCACACAACACCCCAGCTCCCCTAAAAAGCATGCAGCATGGCTGCACATTGCACCCCAACAACTAATGGGAAGAAAAAAACAACAACTGGCAAGTATGCAAAATGACATTTAGGGGTGAGACAAAACCCAAAAGGGGTGCGCAGTGCAGGCATGCCTTTCAGGGAAGCTGGGGTGTGGTGGGGGGGATCCCGGCATGCTTTAGGCGTGACCTAGGGCCCCCATTTCAAAATGGCTGCAGGTTGTTTTTTTTTATTTTTAAATGTCTTTTTTTGGGGGCTGCAGTCATTTTGAAATGGGGACACACAAACATGCCCAAAGCATGAAGGGCACCCCACACAACACCCCAGCTCCCCTAAAAAGCATGCAGCATGGCTGCACATTGCACCCCAACAACTAATGGGAAGAAAAAACCAACAACTGGCAAGTATGCAAAATGACATTTAGGGGTGAGACAAAACTCAAAAGGGGTGCGCAGTGCAGGCATGCCTTTCAGGGAAGCTGGGGTGTGGTGGGGGGGATCCCGACATGCTTTGGGCGTGACCCAGGGCCCCCGTTTCAAAATGGCTGCAGGTTTTTTTTTTAAATGTCTTTTTTTGGGGGCTGCAGTCATTTTGAAATGGGGACACACAAACACGCCCAAAGCATGAAGGGCACCCCACACAACACCCCAGCTCCCCTAAAAAGCATGCAGCATGGCTGCACATTGCACCCCAACAACTAATGGGAAGAAAAAAACAACAACTGGCAAGTATGCAAAATGACATTTAGGGGTGAGACAAAACCCAAAAGGGGTGCGCAGTGCAGGCATGCCTTTCAGGGAAGCTGGGGTGTGGTGAGGGGGATCCCGACATGCTTTGGGCGTGACCCAGGGCCCCCATTTCAAAATGGCTGCAGGTTTGTTTGTTTTTTTAAATGTCTTTTTTTGGGGGCTGCAGTCATTTTAAAATGGGGACACACAAATACGCCCAAAGCATGAAGGGCACCCCACACAACACCCCAGCTCCCCTAAAAAGCATGCAGCATGGCTGCACATTGCACCCCAACAACTAATGGGAAGAAAAAAACAACAACTGGCAAGTATGCAAAATGACATTTAGGGGTGAGACAAAACCCAAAAGGGGTGCGCAGTGCAGGCATGCCTTTCAGGGAAGCTGGGGTGTGGTGAGGGGGATCCCGACATGCTTTGGGCGTGACCCAGGGCCCCCATTTCAAAATGGCTGCAGGTTTTATTGTTTTTTAAATGTCTTTTTTTGGGGGCTGCAGTCATTTTGAAATGGGGACACACAAACACGCCCAAAGCATGAAGGGCACCCCACACAACACCCCAGCTCCCCTAAAAAGCATGCAGCATGGCTGCACATTGCACCCCAACAACTAATGGGAAGAAAAAAACAACAACTGGCAAGTATGCAAAATGACATTTAGGGGTGAGACAAAACCCAAAAGGGGTGCGCAGTGCAGGCATGCCTTTCAGGGAAGCTGGGGTGTGGTGGGGGGGGATCCCGACATGCTTTGGGCGTGACCCAGGGCCCCCATTTCAAAATGGCTGCAGGTTTGTTTGTTTTTTTTAAATGTCTTTTTTTGGGGGCTGCAGTCATTTTGAAATGGGGACACACAAATACGCCCAAAGCATGAAGGGCACCCCACACAACACCCCAGCTCCCCTAAAAAGCATGCAGCATGGCTGCACATTGCACCCCAACAACTAATGGGAAGAAAAAACCAACAACTGGCAAGTATGCAAAATGACATTTAGGGGTGAGACAAAACCCAAAAGGGGTGCGCAGTGCAGGCATGCCTTTCAGGGAAGCTGGGGTGTGGTGGGGGGGATCCCGACATGCTTTGGGTGTGACCCAGGGCCCCCATTTCAAAATGGCTGCAGGTTTGTTTGTTTCTTTAAATGTCTTTTTTTTGGGGCTGCAGTCATTTTGAAATGGGGACACACAAACACGCCCAAAGCATGAAGGGCACCCCACACAACACCCCAGCTCCCCTAAAAAGCATGCAGCATGGCTGCACATTGCACCCAACAACTAATGGGAAGAAAAAAACAACAACTGTCAAGTATGAAAAATGACATTTAGGGGTGAGACAAAACCCAAAAGTGGTGCGCAGTGCAGGCATGCCTTTCAGGGAAGCTGGGGTGTGGTGGGGGGATCCCGACATGCTTTGGGCGTGACCCAGGGCCCTTATTTCAAAATGGCTGCAGGTTTTTTTTTTAAATGTCTTTTTTTTGGGGCTGCAGTCATTTTGAAATGGGGACACACAAACACGCCCAAAGCATGAAGGGCACCCCACACAACACCCCAGCTCCCCTAAAAAGCATGCAGCATGGCTGCACATTGCACCCCAACAACTAATGGGAAGAAAAAAACAACAACTGGCAAGTATGCAAAATGACATTTAGGGGTGAGACAAAACCCAAAAGGGGTGCGCAGTGCAGGCATGCCTTTCAGGGACGCTGGGGTGTGGTGGGGGGGATCCCGACATGCTTTGGGCGTGACCCAGGGCCCTTATTTCAAAATGGCTGCAGGTTTTTTTTTTATTTTAAATGTCTTTTTTTGGGGGCTGCAGTCATTTTGAAATGGGGACACACAAACACGCCCAAAGCATGAAGGGCACCCCACACAACACCCCAGCTCCCCTAAAAAGCATGCAGCATGGCTGCACATTGCACCCCAACAACTAATGGGAAGAAAAAACCAACAACTGGCAAGTATGCAAAATGACATTTAGGGGTGAGACAAAACCCAAAAGGGGTGCGCAGTGCAGGCATGCCTTTCAGGGAAGCTGGGGTGTGGTGAGGGGGATCCCGACATGCTTTGGGCGTGACCCAGGGCCACCATTTCAAAATGGCTGCAGGTTTGTTTGTTTTTTAAATGTCTTTTTTTTGGGGCTGCAGTCATTTTGAAATGGGGACACACAAACATGCCCAAAGCATGAAGGGCACCCCACACAACACCCCAGCTCCCCTAAAAAGCATGCAGCATGGCTGCACATTGCACCCCAACAACTAATGGGAAGAAAAAATCAACAACTGGCAAGTATGCAAAATGACATTTAGGGGTGAGACAAAACCCAAAAGGGGTGCGCAGTGCAGGCATGCCTTTCAGGGAAGCTGGGGTGTGGTGGGGGGGATCCCGGCATGCTTTAGGCGTGACCTAGGGCCCCCATTTCAAAATGGCTGCAGGTTGTTTTTTTTTTTTTTTAAATGTCTTTTTTTGGGGGCTGCAGTCATTTTGAAATGGGGACACACAAACATGCCCAAAGCATGAAGGGCACCCCACACAACACCCCAGCTCCCCTAAAAAGCATGCAGCATGGCTGCACATTGCACCCCAACAACTAATGGGAAGAAAAAAACAACAACTGGCAAGTATGCAAAATGACATTTAGGGGTGAGACTAGAGATGTGCACCGGACACTTTTTCGCGTTTTGGGTTTTGGGTTCTGATTACCTTCAGGTTTTGGGTTCTAATGGGTTTTGCCAAAACACCCCCTAAAGGTTTTGGGTTTTGGGTTTTGGGTTCTGATTTTTTTGAAAAAAGCATAAAAATGGTTAACATTGCATAATTTAGGTGTTTTTTTGCTCCTATGCTATTATTAACCCCATCAGCTTTCTTCTCCACTCATTTACAGTCTATTCTGAAGACCTCACACCTCACAATATTGTTTTTAGGCCAAAATGTTGCACCGAGGTAGCTGGATGACTATGATAAGCAAGACAAATGGGCGGCACAAACACGTGGCCCATCTAGGAGTGGCACTGCAGTGGCAGATAGAAAAACTAGGCCCCAAAGAGCACATTATTCAAAAGAAAAAAAGAGGTGCAAGATGGAATTGTCCAAGGGCCCTCCCACCCAAACTAGGCCCCAAAGAGCACATCATTCAAAAGACAAAAAAGAGGTGCAAGATGGAATTGTCCTACGGCACTCCCACCCAAACTAGGCCCCAAAGAGCACATTATTCAAAAGACAAAAAAGAGGTGCAAGATGGAAGTGTCCAAGGGCACTCCCACCCAAACTAGGCCCCAAAGAGCACATTATTCAAAAGACAAAAAAGAGGTGCAAGATGGAAGTGTCCAAGGGCACTCCCACCCAAACTAGGCCCCAAAGAGCACATTATTCAAAAGACAAAAAAGAGGTGCAAGATGGAATTGTCCTACGGCACTCCCACCCAAACTAGGCCCCAAAGAGCACATTATTCAAAAGATAAAAAAGAGGTGCAAGATGGAAGTGTCCAAGGGCACTCCCACCCAAACTAGGCCCCAAAGAGCACATTATTCAAAAGACAAAAAAGAGGTGCAAGATGGAATTGTCCTACGGCACTCCCACCCAAACTAGGCCCCAAAGAGCACATTATTCAAAAGACAAAAAAGAGGTGCAAGATGGAATTGTCCTACGGCACTCCCACCCAAACTAGGCCCCAAAGAGCACATTATTCAAAAGACAAAAAAGAGGTGCAAGATGGAAGTGTCCAAGGGCACTCCCACCCAAACTAGGCCCCAAAGAGCACAAACAGCAGCAAGATACAATATTTATTTTGTGGATACACTGGTAGGTAACACAACAAGTGGCGTCAGCAAACCGGAGTTATTTACTGCGATATATGTAACGGCAGCAGTGGCAGCAAACTGGATACCCAGATATCAGCTGGTTGTTGTCACTAGCCAGTGACAACAGCAGCAAGATACAATATTTATTTTGTGGATAGTTACACTGGTAGGTAACACAACAGGTGGCGTCAGCAAACCGGAGTTATTTACTGCGATATATGTAACGGCAGCGGTGGCAGCAAACTGGATACCCAGATATCAGCTGGTTGTCACTAGCCAGTGACAACAGCAGCAAGATACAATATTTATTTTGTGGATAGTTACACTGGTAGGTAACACAACAAGTGGCGTCAGCAAACCGGAGTTATTTACTGCGATATATGTAACGGCAGCAGTGGCAGCAAACTGGATACCCAGATATCAGCTGGTTGTTGTCACTAGCCAGTGACAACAGCAGCAAGATACAAAAGTGGATACACTGGTAGGTAACACAACAAGTGGCGTCAGCAAACCGGAGTTATTTACTGCGATATATGTAACGGCAGCAGTGGCAGCAAACTGGATACCCAGATATCAGCTGGTTGTTGTCACTAGCCAGTGACAACAGCAGCAAGATACAATATTTATTTTGTGGATAGTTACACTGGTAGGTAACACAACAGGTGGCGTCAGCAAACCGGAGTTATTTACTGCGATATATGTAACGGCAGCGGTGGCAGCAAACTGGATACCCAGATATCAGCTGGTTGTTGTCACTAGCCAGTGACAACAGCAGCAAGATACAATATTTATTTTGTGGATAGTTACACTGGTAGGTAACACAACAAGTGGCGTCAGCAAACCGGAGTTATTTACTGCGATATATGTAACGGCAGCAGTGGCAGCAAACTGGATACCCAGATATCAGCTGGTTGTTGTCACTAGCCAGTGACAACAGCAGCAAGATACAAAAGTGGATACACTGGTAGGTAACACAACAAGTGGCGTCAGCAAACCGGAGTTATTTACTGCGATATATGTAACGGCAGCAGTGGCAGCAAACTGGATACCCAGATATCAGCTGGTTGTTGTCACTAGCCAGTGACAACAGCAGCAAGATACAATATTTATTTTGTGGATAGTTACACTGGTAGGTAACACAACAGGTGGCGTCAGCAAACCGGAGTTATTTACTGCGATATATGTAACGGCAGCGGTGGCAGCAAACTGGATACCCAGATATCAGCTGGTTGTTGTCACTAGCCAGTGACAACAGCAGCAAGATACAATATTTATTTTGTGGATAGTTACACTGGTAGGTAACACAACAGGTGGCGTCAGCAAACCGGAGTTATTTACTGCGATATATGTAACGGCAGCGGTGGCAGCAAACTGGATACCCAGATATCAGCTGGTTGTCACTAGCCAGTGACAACAGCAGCAAGATACAATATTTATTTTGTGGATAGTTACACTGGTAGGTAACACAACAAGTGGCGTCAGCAAACCGGAGTTATTTACTGCGATATATGTAACGGCAGCAGTGGCAGTAAACTGGATACCCAGATATCAGCTGGTTGTTGTCACTAGCCAGTGACAACAGCAGCAAGATACAATATTTATTTTGTGGATAGTTACACTGGTAGGTAACACAACAAGTGGCGTCAGCAAACCGGAGTTATTTACTGCGATATATGTAACGGCAGCAGTGGCAGCAAACTGGATACCCAGATATCAGCTGGTTGTCACTAGCCAGTGACAACAGCAGCAAGATACAATATTTATTTTGTGGATAGTTACACTGGTAGGTAACACAACAAGTGGCGTCAGCAAACCGGAGTTATTTACTGCGATATATGTAACGGCAGCGGTGGCAGCAAACTGGATACCCAGATATCAGCTGGTTGTCACTAGCCAGTGACAACAGCAGCAAGATACAATATTTATTTTGTGGATAGTTACACTGGTAGGTAACACAACAAGTGGCGTCAGCAAACCGGAGTTATTTACTGCGATATATGTAACGGCAGCGGTGGCAGCAAACTGGATACCCAGATATCAGCTGGTTGTCACTAGCCAGTGACAACAGCAGCAAGATACAATATTTATTTTGTGGATACACTGGTAGGTAACACAACAAGTGGCGTCAGCAAACCGGAGTTATTTACTGCGATATATGTAACGGCAGCGGTGGCAGCAAACTGGATACCCAGATATCAGCTGGTTGTTGTCACTAGCCAGTGACAACAGCAGCAAGATACAAAAGTGGATACACTGGTAGGTAACACAACAAGTGGCGTCAGCAAACCACAGTTAAAAATTTAATTACTGAGTCTGCGATATCTAACGGCAGCCAGTGGTGTCAGCAACAAAAACAACTTAATTATTTTTTTTTATATTTTTATATATTTTTAATTTTTTTTTTTTTTTTTTTTATATACTCTGAGAGGTAGGTACAAGGTAGTGGCACTGGCAACAACAGAGGTGACTGCCTGGTAGGTGTTTACAACCATATAACAGGTAGCCAGGCAGCACAAAAACCCTCTCTGGCAGCACAATAAAAATTATTAAACCCCCCTCTGTCTGTAGTATTCTGTAGCAGGCTAGCAGCAGCAGTGACACAATTAGAGATGAGCAGGCTATAGCAATATAGAAAGAAAACCCCCTCTGCGGCAGTACAATAAACCCCCCTCTGTCTGTAGTATTCTGTAGCAGCAGCAGTGACACAAATTACAGATGAGCAGGCTACAGCAATATAGAAAAAAAAATCACTCTCCAGCAGCACAATAAAAATGATTAAACCCCCTCTGTACTTGCAGCTCTTTAGCAGCAAGCAGCACAGTGACACACACAACGCTCCAGCAAACCCCCCTCACGGAGCAATAAATAAAACCCCCCTCTCTGGCAGCACTGCTGCCTGCTCTGCGTCGCCCCACAGAATGAAGATGGCGGCGGCGGGTCCCGGCTTTTATGTAATCCGGATCTCGCGAGAATCCGACGTCACCAATGTGACGTCGGGCCTCGATTTCGGCTCCGGGCCTGCGCGGGAGTCCGCGGACGTCCTGGATCCGGATTCGGATTCAGGACGTCCGTGCGGATCCGGATCTCGGAGATCCGGACCCGCTCATCACTAGGTGAGACAAAACCCAAAAGGGGTGCGCAGTGCAGGCATGCCTTTCAGGGAAGCTGGGGTGTGGTGGGGGGGATCCCGGCATGCTTTAGGCGTGACCTAGGGTCCCCATTTCAAAATGGCTGCAGGTTGTTTTTTTTTTTTTTTAAATGTCTTTTTTTTGGGGCTGCAGTCATTTTGAAATGGGGACACACAAACATGCCCAAAGCATGAAGGGCACCCCACACAACACCCCAGCTCCCCTAAAAAGCATGCAGCATGGCTGCACATTGCACCCCAACAACTAATGGGAAGAAAAAAACAACAACTGGCAAGTATGCAAAATGACATTTAGGGGTGAGACAAACCCCAAAAGGGGTGCGCAGTGCAGGCATGCCTTTCAGGGAAGCTGGGGTGTGGTCGGGGGGATCCCGACATGCTTTGGGCGTGACCCAGGGCCCCCATTTCAAAATGGCTGCAGGTTTTTATTTTTTTAAATGTCTTTTTTTGGGGGCTGCAGTCATTTTGAAATGGGAACACACAAACATGCCCAAAGCATGAAGGGCACCCCACACAACACCCCAGCTCCCCTAAAAAGCATGCAGCATGGCTGCACATTGCACCCCAACAACTAATGGGAAGAAAAAACCAACAACTGGCAAGTATGCAAAATGACATTTAGGGGTGAGACAAACCCCAAAAGGGGTGCGCAGTGCAGGCATGCCTTTCAGGGAAGCTGGGGTGTGGTCGGGGGGATCCCGACATGCTTTGGGCGTGACCCAGGGCCCCCATTTAAAAATGGCTGCAGGTTTTTATTTTTTAAATGTCTTTTTTTGGGGGCTGCAGTCATTTTGAAATGGGGACACACAAACACGCCCAAAGCATGAAGGGCACCCCACACAACACCCCAGCTCCCCTAAAAAGCATGCAGCATGGCTGCACATTGCACCCCAACAACTAATGGGAAGAAAAAAACAACAACTGGCAAGTATGCAAAATGACATTTAGGGGTGAGACAAACCCCCAAAGGGGTGCGCAGTGCAGGCATGCCTTTCAGGGAAGCTGGGGTGTGGTCGGGGGGATCCCGACATGCTTTGGGCGTGACCCAGGGCCCCCATTTCAAAATCGCTGCAGGTTTTTATTTTTTTAAATGTCTTTTTTTGGGGGCTGCAGTCATTTTGAAATGGGAACACACAAACATGCCCAAAGCATGAAGGGCACCCCACACAACACCCCAGCTCCCCTAAAAAGCATGCAGCATGGCTGCACATTGCACCCCAACAACTAATGGGAAGAAAAAACCAACAACTGGCAAGTATGCAAAATGACATTTAGGGGTGAGACAAAACCCAAAAGGGGTGCGCAGTGCAGGCATGCCTTTCAGGGAAGCTGGGGTGTGGTGGGGGGGATCCCGGCATGCTTTAGGCGTGACCTAGGGCCCCCATTTCAAAATGGCTGCAGGTTGTTTTTTTTTATTTTTAAATGTCTTTTTTTGGGGGCTGCAGTCATTTTGAAATGGGGACACACAAACATGCCCAAAGCATGAAGGGCACCCCACACAACACCCCAGCTCCCCTAAAAAGCATGCAGCATGGCTGCACATTGCACCCCAACAACTAATGGGAAGAAAAAACCAACAACTGGCAAGTATGCAAAATGACATTTAGGGGTGAGACAAAACTCAAAAGGGGTGCGCAGTGCAGGCATGCCTTTCAGGGAAGCTGGGGTGTGGTGGGGGGGATCCCGACATGCTTTGGGCGTGACCCAGGGCCCCCGTTTCAAAATGGCTGCAGGTTTTTTTTTTTAAATGTATTTTTTTGGGGGCTGCAGTCATTTTGAAATGGGGACACACAAACACGCCCAAAGCATGAAGGGCACCCCACACAACACCCCAGCTCCCCTAAAAAGCATGCAGCATGGCTGCACATTGCACCCCAACAACTAATTGGAAGAAAAAAACAACAACTGGCAAGTATGCAAAATGACATTTAGGGGTGAGACAAAACCCAAAAGGGGTGCGCAGTGCAGGCATGCCTTTCAGGGAAGCTGGGGTGTGGTGAGGGGGATCCCGACATTCTTTGGGCGTGACCCAGGGCCCCCATTTCAAAATGGCTGCAGGTTTTATTGTTTAAGTAGCCCATAACTTAAATACCTTTACATTATTTATTAATAAAAACCCTTATCTAAAATAAATGAGACAACACCAAATAACTCACACGGACAAGAAATAACCACACTGACACCAAGAGTTAAGTTTATAAAGGTCAGAGGAATATTTATTGAAGACCTTGTAAGCTAAACTAATAAATTTGGGATTTGAATTTGGATATTGAGTCCCTAACTTTAAACTAAAGGTTGGAGGATGGCAAAGACTAAGCCGCTACCAACACGCCAGCCCAGTCAACTTGAAATACGTAAACAGAACTGCAGGAGGGGTTCACCACCGCCTCCTAATGGCACAACCTGCACCGTGAGGGTCTCACCACCCCCTAACCTGGATGAGCCCTTAGCGGACGGTCCCGCAGTGGAACGCCCCCTGTCCACCCGCATGGGAAGGACCACCCGCCGTCCTACGAAAGGGGTGGTGCCCCACGATGACCGCTTGTGCCCCCTTTTGACCGCTGGCTGGTAGCGACTTCCCGCCACAACAAGGTTAAATAACCGCAGCCGCCATCCCCAAAAGAAAAATTATACTATCCGGGAATAAAACCCCCCTCTACTCAAGCCCACAAACGAAAAATGTCCTCAAGAAACATGCAGTTTCCCGCAGGGGAAAGGTGCACCCCATCCTCCCTATAGAATCTCACATTGTCCAAAACAAGTGAAGGATGTTTCACCACTCTGCCGCCCATAGCCCTGACAAAGACCCCTATGGCTGAATTCACCTTTTTTCGTGCTTTCTCAATAGCTGAGGTCCTGACAGCCCCCCGCCAATGGAACCGAGGGATAATTTCGGACCAAACTATTCTCACTTCGGGCCAATGACCCCTCACAGCCACCAGATCCGACTTGATGCTTAAAATCAGGTCTATGCTCTTGACCATTCCCATGTCGTTGCCACCCAGGTGGATGACCAACCACTGTGGACGACCCCAACTCCTCTCATGCCTGAAAAGCTCATTCAAGAATTCTCCCCATCGCATGCCCCTTACACCTATCCACTTGACTGTCCTATTTCCTAAATAGTCATGTGACCTCCTCCCCATCGGGTGCCTCCCTGCCCAGTATATAAAAGAATGGCCAATGAGCCATATCTGTCCAGAGGATTCCATTGAAACTGCAAAAAGAAGAATCCTTACCGTCAGTAACTTATCAGTAACACAAACTTAAATAATCAACCCATGTGAAGGAGAAAACTTAAAAAACCTCCCGTGGACCTTGGTTTGCCAATTGAATTTAGGCCCCCTCGGAGGAAAAAGTAAAAGCAACCTTCACACCCACGATTCCTGAACGCTTTCGTTCAAAAACCGGGAGTAAACTACGTTTTAGGGTTGGCGCAACAGGCGCAACTACAATTTATCCAATCTAACGTAACTTTTATACGAATCAGACTTCCACCGGCCTAGCGCCTGGATCGCCCCTGGGGACAACCCAGCTGCCGCAGCCTGTGTAGCTGAACCAATCCGAAAGGAATGGGTACCATACTCATGAGGCGGAAGCCCCAAAGCACTCAGACAACGCTTTAACACAGCTGCAAATTGAAACTTAGACAGTGCAGACTTGTCTTCATGTAACAAAAACTGACCTCCCACCCCCACGGGGCGGATCCCCAAATAAGCCTGCGCCAATTGGACTGGACAAACCTCCGACTCACACTGTGCTTGTATCGCAACCCACCTACCTTTTCCAACTTGGTCTGTCTTGGACCTAGCTATCTTGCAAAGCACACTTCCGCTGCGCAATTGAACATCACTGAACAGCAAACCGGACTTACCATCGCTCTTACTCTTGGCAACTAGCTCGCTAACCCGAAATGCTCCAAAAAATGCAAAGACGAAAGCCGTGCGAAAAAGCAAGATTTCGAACCCTGATTCTGCGACTTCCGCCAAAATCCCCACTAACTCCTTTAATAAAGTCAAATCGATAGGCCTCCGCGAGTCCTTGCCCACCGGAACCGCCTTTGCCCAGCCTTTCATCGCCTTTCTCAAAACAAAAGACCACGTGGGGTCTTCCTGCCCTCTTCCTGCCTTGAAGTGCTCCCAAGCAAACGCACACAACCTATCCTCCAAGGACTCACCTTCCTGACCATACCTACGCAGAAACTCCTGCCAATCCCTCCAAGCCGCATCAGAAGCCTTCTGCGTAGAAGGCGCCAAAGCGTTCCTTGCCAATCCCACTATACCGGCTCGACAATCTGCCATATATAAGGGGGGCATGGTAAACCTACAGCCGCGGCACCCGGCACCAATTCCCTAAACCTGCCCCACTGAAAACGGGACAGGGCATCTGCGATCGTATTATCAATACCAGGAACGTGACAGGCTGAGAAAACCACATTAAAACGCAAACACTGTAAAACCAAATGCCTAAGTAACCGCAAGGCTAAAGGGCACGAAGTCCTTTGATTGTTGATGGTGTGCACGACTCCCATGTTATCACATCGAAAAACAACCTGCTTGTCCGCCAGATCGCGAGCCCACAACTCCAATGCAACCACAATCGGAAACAATTCCAAAAGCAGCAAATTCCTAGTGAAACCCCTGTCCACCCAGGAGAAAGGCCACCCCTCCGCGCACCACTCCAAGCCAAAGAAGGCTCCGAAACCAACACTGCCCGATGCATCAGTGAAAAGCTGTAACGCACTGTTAAAGCAAATGGGGGCTGGCCACAACACCACCCGATTAAATGATTCCAAAAACAAGGACCAGGTTCGCAAATCATCCTTGATCTCCCTAGAGAGATACACCGAATGATGCTCCCTGGCAACCCCGGCAGTAGCCCGCTCCAGCTTTCTGCTAAAGGCTCGCCCCATAGGGATCACCCTACACGCAAAATTAAAACAACCCAGCAAGGACTGAACTAGCTTTAACCGCACTTTCCTTTTCCCCAAACAATCCTGTATGAGCCCCAACCATTTCTGCACCTTACCCGCCGGTAAACGGCAACAACCCTCCTTGGTATCAATCTCAATCCCAAGGTAACACAGACAGTGCGTGGGGCCCTCAGTCTTATCTTCTGCGATTGGAACCCCCAATTCCCCTAAAACCTGTTCTGTGGTCTCCAACAACTTCTTGCAAACTGAACTGCTTTCAGGGCCTACAAACAGGAAATCGTCAAGATAATGTTCAATAAACTCCACACAGACATAGGCACTCATCCACACTCACACCACTTATCTAAGAAATAAAGACGCATACAACTGAATTGGGCTTAAAGGGGACGGCTTATTTATTTTGAGCAGGGGCGGCCTATTTGAATCTAACTAAAATGTATGTCCCTGCTCTAACTAAGGTGGCGGGCAAAGAACGGCATGCAATATAAATAACATTGCTGGAAAATAACAAAGTAATAAAAATAACAAACTCCGGATCTAAGGGCCTCCTGCCCTTAATTGCCTAGGACCGGCCACCTGCCAGCGTCTATGACAACGGCACAATTTCGAAGCAGACTTTTCCAAAAGGGGCCACTTGCCCTTAAGGTCAGGGGGTTGACCTTCTGCCTCTGCCCCTGACCTCGCATATCACTAAGGCAGAGCTCACCACTCTGCCCGAGTCAGCAAAAAATTGGGCCACCTGCCCTAACCTACAAATGTCCGCAACAATTTACCATATCCGAAGTAGATGATTGTTAAGGTCCAGATGTGGGCCCACCTGGATCGGTGATGCCCACATCTCGACATCAACCACCAGCTAAGTGTAAATACGGCTCTAATTTAAACTACCGTTCTTTCCGCCACATCAGTTCAACCTGAACTGACCCGCCACCAACCTAATGACAAAAACTCCCTCAACTAAACCTCTAAACTTCTCAAGGCGTCTATCAGATTCTGAAAAAACAAATCCATGCCGACTATAGAGAGATGCACCCCATCTGGCCTATACAGGGTCTCGTTTCTAAAGGATATGGCCTCGTGCCTGACGACCACTCCGCCCTCCGTTACTATAGCCCTGCCGACTACGGAATTGATCCGCCTCCGTACCAAATCGATGGCACCCGGATTGAGTGCATCTCTCCAAACCCTCCTAGGTATAATCTCTGACCAAAAGAAACGGCAAAATCGCCATTCTCTGATCAGGTCCAGCAATAAATTCCTAATCTCAAATCGTATATTGAGACCGGAATTATGCGTGAGGTCGTTGCCCCCCAAGTGAATGATGACAAAAAGTGGGTAACCAAACGACCTAACCGACTCATCCAAAAGACCCCTCAACGCGGACCACCTCATACCTCTATGCCCCAGCACACGGATAAATCGCGTCTCAGGGAAACGTTCCGTATCCGTGGTTACCTGGGACAAGGACAACCAATAAATAAATGAATACCCCACCATCCAAATCATATTGGTGTCCAAGCGTTGACCTGTAATTCGAAATGATAGATACTGTTAGAAAGATTGAAATAAAGGCAAACATCTGGAAAAATTTAACGGGCCCGGGAAATTCCCTTAAAGGTGATTTTGGAGTTCTATATTAAATTGTTGATAACTAATAGGACTGTGATTTGGGTGATCTATTTAGGACTAATTGATTTTTTGACCCACTTAATTTATTTATAATCCCTACTTGTTGTTTCTTGTGAAGTGGGGGGGGGGGTGGTGGGTCACCCGATTTGACTTGAGGCAAAAAACACAAATCTTCCACCAGTTGGCTAGAGCCTAATTTAAGACTGGTGATAACACAAAAAATTCCTCAAGGCCCCCTAAACACTAAAGCGCGTTTGGGCGAGCGGCTACTCCTCAAATGGGCTCACTGGACTATGTCGGCCTGATGTAACGCTTAAATGCACCAGACCGCCATCTTCCGAGTGCTCGTATGTCGACCTGAGACCAACCCGCCGCAGCGGCTGCCGAAGCGGCGCCGATACGGAAAGAGTGTGTCCCAAAGTCGGCTGGAGAAAGACCCTGATGCAATATACAGCGCCTGAAAACCGACCTAAACTGAAAGTTAGTAAGGGGGGACCCGTCGATGTGCATCAGCCAGGCCCCGGGCAATTGAGGCCGCAACTCCACGTAAGCCAGAGCCGCCGCCACCGGACAGATCCGGCGGTCACCACTCCGACCCAAATGGACCCACTGACCCCTGCCTGCTACATCGGTCTTTGAGCGCTGTATCTTGCACCACAAACCGTCGTGGTGCACGTCGACATGGCCGAACAGCATAGGCGAGGGAGATGCCCTGGTTGCGGACACCAGTTCGCCTACTCTGAACGCCCCATGGAAAGCCATGACAAAGGCCAGCCTGAAAAGTCGAACCTCGTAATCGTTTGAGCAAATTACTCTTAGAGACCTCGAGATTCGACGCAACAGGCCGGCATCAATCGGCCGGCGCCTGTCGGGCAAAACCGGCCTGGTTCTGGCCCATCCCTTTAGCATCCTGGAAAGGATGAAAGACTTGGTGATGTCTCTCTTCCCACCAAGACGCAAAAAGAATGATATGCCTGTCAGAGAGCGTCCCGCAAAACTTCTGGACTTACCCTCCAAGTACAGGCTCCATACATAGGCAATAATAAGACGCTTAGAGCTCCTACCTGTGCCACCCTGTTCAAGCATGAACTCGCTCCAGCGCTCCCATGAGGCCAGATAAGCTCTGAAAGTCGCCGGCGCTAACGACCGCAGGGCCAGCTCCTCTACCCCTCCAGAGGCACCTGCCATAAAAAAGATGGGCACTGTTCACCATGCTTCTGGGCTGAAGGCACAAGTTGCCTGAATCTTACCCATTCGAAACGGGACAATGCATCCGCTACTTCGTTAAGCACGCCTGGGACATGCTTGGCTCGCAACGTAATGTTGTTTGCCAAGCACATCATCACTATCCGTGCTAAAATACGCAAAACTGGGAGAGAGGTTGACTTCAGTTGCATAATGGATTGTACTACCCCTAGGTTATCACACCAAAAGACAACCTCCCTATTTCCCAATTCTGCACCCCAAAGCTCTAAGGCGACCATTATTGGAAATATTTCCAATAATAGCATATTCCTAGTCATGCCGTCTCGCGCCCAAGATTCGGGCCAGGCATCTGCGCACCAACGTCCCGCATAGAATGCGCCGAATCCGAAAGATCCTGCAGCATCTGTATATAATTCCAACTCCGCATTTGCAACGGCTGGAGCTTGCCATATGCATATGCCGTTAAAATTATCCAGAAACATTTCCCACACTTTCAAATCCCTCTTCATTTCTGAAGATAGACGTAGAAAATGGTGGGGTTTGCGAATCCCGACGGTCGCTCGCTGAAGTTTTCTACAAAATATTTTGCCCATGGGTATAACTCTACATGCGAAATTAAACAGGCCCAATAGAGATTGGGCCTGTCTAAGTGTTAACTTAGCAGCCGCGATGGCATAAAGTATTTCGTCATGTAGGCGGCGTACCTTATCCAGAGGAAGTTTACACAGACCCAGCTCGGAATCAATTTCAATTCCAAGGTACACCAAATTCGTAGTAGGTCCCTCGGTTTTTTCCCCTGCCACGGGAACCCCGAAATCCCTAAATAAATCAAGCGCTGTTTCTAGTAACTTAAAGCACAGGTCAGAACTTGGAGGACCCACTAGAAGAAAGTCATCCAAATAATGAGTAATGCTGTCAGCTCCCGTCACTTCCTGTAGGCACCACTGCAAAAATGTGCTAAAGCGCTCAAAATAAGCGCATGAAATAGAGCAACCCATGGGCAAACATTTATCTATGTAAAATTATGTAAAAACCCCCATTCAATTTAAATCCCATGTATTGAAATGCGTTCTTATTTAAAGGTAATAGTCTAAAAGCTGATTCAACATCCAATTTGCACATGAGGGCACCAGGACCCATTTTTCGAATAATGTCCATAGCGTCCTCAAATAAAAAATAATTAACAGTGCACAAATCGTCATCGATGGCGTCATTGACAGACGACCCTCTAGGACAAGAAAGATGCTGAATCAGCCTGAACTTTCCTTTAACCTTCTTGGGAACCACCCCAATAGTGGACAAAATTAGTCCCTCAACTGGTGGTGTTGAAAATGGGCCTGCCATGCGACCTAGTTTTACCTCGGCTTCAACTTTTTGCGATATTATGTCAGGATATTCCATGGCGGAGCGTAAGTTTCCCCTAGTTCCCGTATTAATCGGAGCGGAAACAGGTAATTGGAAACCTTCTGAAAATCCGGACTGCAAAAATTTAGCTCCATCTCTGTCCGGATACCGTTCCAGCCAAGGTAACATCCTGACTAATACTATTGGAGTTGGGGCTCTATCCAACGACAGGTGCCGCTGGACCGCGGCTTTGTTTTGTCGTGGACTGAGTCCCACCTCCCCCCCCAGTTGGTGGTTTTGTGCAATCCTTGATTGCGTGTGGACCTACGCATCTGAGACAAAGGTGCCGAAAACGACACCGGTTTCCCAGGCTGCACTGCCCATTATTAAATGAGTAGCACTTACCATGGCCGGGCTTAGTATTACCTCCCTTATTAATGTTATTGTAAGGCCTACTCCCATACTGTCTGACCCACCCCATATTCTCAGCAGCCCTAAGAGGTGTTGCTGATTCGGTAACTTCGACGTATAACTCTACGTCTTTCTTACCAAAATCAAACACCTCTCGGCCATGCTGCTTCCTCCTAAACTCTTCGTCATAGATCCGCCAACCGGGACCGACTTAAGAGGTATAGAGTTTATGAATAAGAAACTGGTATCTCACCAGGTTCACATATTCATCTGGGTGTGTTTCTAAATAACAGGCCGCAAAAATAAGTATGCCTCTTACCCAGTTATTATAAGAACGAAAGGCATCCTCGTTAGAGGGTCCTTTCTTCCTTGCGGCTAGGAGGGCCCGCCTATCTTTGCTTGTTAAAGCAAAGATATCTACATAGCGCCCTTTTCTGATTCTGTCCCTTGCCCTAGGGCGCAAACCCCGCTTAACAGCGGTGTTTGCACACTGTACTGTGTCGGACTCGACCGATACATTAGAGGAGCCGGAGCTATGGGACCTATATCCTCTACGCCTCTTTCGCTTGCGCCTGCGCACGCCGCCGTCCGAAGATGAATTACCTTCGGAAGACGTCGACGCCAATGAAGAATCAGAAGTTTCATGTCTGCGTCGCCTCTTGCGAGACTTGGCAGACCTTTTACGCTTGGACTTCTCTGGTGAAGATGAGCCCCCCGACCCATCGCTACCCGAAATGGCATTACCCTCACTAGTCCAGTCTGGATCATTAGAGGACTCACCCGCTTCAGATGCTCCAGCTCTTCGTCCTGCTCCTTCAATGTTGCTACGGCTCGACGACGGTCGGTCCATACTTTGCTGTGATAAGCCTCGACCTGCCAATATAGTATCATTAACGACACCGATAACAGGCACATCAACAGGCGATGGATTTTCCCTCTCACTAATTGCTCTTTCGCCCCTCGCCGCGGTAATGGTAGGCGCTATGGCTCGGGCTATGATGTCAGACACCGAAGCCACTGTAGCCGTAGGAGCAGCACTCCCTTGTCCACCTGGACCGGTGGTCAGCAAAGGAGCCACTGCGTATACCACTGCCGCGCAAATGGACGTCAGAGCCGATGAATTTAAAGTCACCGTATCTCCGGCCCGATTAGACCCCCTCACTGCATCCGCATAGGAGCGACCAGGCATTATCTCATTACCTTGCACACCTACAGCACTTTGCCTGCCTGTTTCGTCATGCGCAGGATAGGGCTTTGGTAGGTAACGCAAGATCAAGGCGTAAGGAACGCAGGAGCGTTCCTTACGCCTTGATCTTGCGTTACCTACCAAAGCCCTATCCTGCGCATGTCCCTGTTGCTCCCTCTCATGCTCGCCATCCAACGACCCCCTCTGGTGGCCAGATACTTCCTGCCCACTGCAGTTACTACTGCATACAGACGTCCCTGCAGTCCCATCAGATGACCTTGAATCATCTGAGGAGTCACTGTTGGACTGCCACTCTCCCATAACTGACTCAAGCATTTGAAATTCCCTGTCAGTCAATTTATTCCTAAATTGCTGAATAAATTGATGCCTATCCTTGCTATTTTGAGCCTTGCCACTAGATGGCGGTGCAGGCTCATTATTCCCTTCATTTACCATCATTGCCCTATTATGCCTGCAGTGGCCACTTCTAACAGCAGCCACCGCAGTATTGCTCCCAGTGCCATTCTGCAATGCACCCTTCCCTCTGCCCCGTTTATTTTGTGGCGTTATGGTGCTACTAGGGGCAACGGGGCGTCTACCCCGTCCCCTAGCGCGCCCGCCATTTTTTTGTACAGGAGAAGAAGGAGCCGGGCCGGGCTGTATCCCGGCATCCCCCTCACCCACCATGTCCTTGTTATAATGTGCCGCGGTGCCTGCTGGCGGCCGCGACACTCGGCACCTACTGCGCGCCCGGGCGGGGGGAGGAGAGACCAGTGACGGTGGAGAGGGAGCCGGGCAGGGCTGTATTCCGGCATCCCCCTCACCCGCCCCGTCAGCTTCTAGTTGCGCCGAGGTGTCCGCATTCTGGCGCGACACCCGGCGCCTACTGTGTACCCGGGCGGGGGGAGGAGAGATCAGCGACGGTGCTCCTGACTGACCACCGCGCGATCTCCCCCGCCGCCATTGGAGCTGGCTGCACGCGGCGTCGCGGGTTGAGCTCCGCGACGCCCTGCACCAGCAGCAGGAGTTTTAAGCAACCCCTGGGAGGGGAGAAGATCCCTTGCGCCCCCATTTCTCCTACGCGGCGAAGGGGATAAGCCCCTTACATCGGCGCGTACAGGGGGCCTGGCCCTGGCTCTACCATCAGCCTCACTAAGGGTAGCATATCTAGTGGGAGCCCCCACAGAACGCCTAGGCCTGGTAGACATTATAGAATAGAGGGGGATAGGAACAGTTAGAAAGGAAAGAAAAGGTGACAGAAATAATAGGTTTAGAATCTAGGGAAATATAGATGGGTGAAAAAAGGTTTATTCAAAGAAAATACAGGAATAAAGTCAGTGTCTAGCTAATCAAATGAATCTCTGTACTCAACAGTCCAACGGTTCCTGAAGCAAGAGGCAGAAACTTCTGGAAGCAGGATCATCATCCCATCAATCTCCACCTCCAACTTCAAGACAGCCTATCCTGAAACATCATTCAAATCTGCCACCCGTCAATCAAGACAAGCCGAACCCCCGGGCCCAGATCCAGTGTGTAAGCTAAGGATTCCTGCCGATAGCCAGGTGAGTTTATGCTGTTTTCAGCCAGACAAGCTGGCTTCTACAGTCTTACCCTGACACCCCGAAGCTCTCTGAATGCACCAATGAAGAAAACAGCTAAACTTTTCAAAATACGCGCATGACACTGAACAACCCATAGGCAAACACCTATCCACAAAGAACCCCCCCCCCCCCCCTAGTTTAGCAAATTCCTAGTGAAACCCCTGTCCACCCAGGAGGAAGGCCACCCCTCCGCGCACCACTCCAAGCCAAAGAAGGCTCCGAAACCAACACTGCCCGATGCATCAGTGAAAAGCTGTAACGCACTGTTAAAGCAAGGGGGGGCTGGCCACAACACCACCCGATTAAATGATTCCAAAAACAAGGACAAGGTTCGCAAATCATCCTTGATCTCCCTAGAGAGATACACCGAATGATGCTCCCTGGCAACCCCGGCAGTAGCCCGTTCCAGCTTTCTGCTAAAGGCTCGCCCCATAGGGATCACCCTACACGCAAAATTAAAACAACCCAGCAAGGACTGAACTAGCTTTAACCGCACTTTCCTTTTCCCCAAACAATCCTGTATGAGCCCCAACCATTTCTGCACCTTACCCGCCGGTAAACGGCAACAACCCTCCTTGGTATCAATCTCAATCCCAAGGTAACACAGACAGTGCGTGGGGCCCTCAGTCTTATCTTCTGCGATTGGAACCCCCAATTCAACTAAAACCTGTTCTGTGGTCTCCAACAACTTCTTGCAAACTGAACTGCTTTCAGGGCCTACAAACAGGAAATCGTCAAGATAATGTGCAATACCCTGACACCCCGAAGCTCTCTGAATGCACCAATGAAGAAAACAGCTAAACTTTTCAAAATACGCGCATGACACTGAACAACCCATAGGCAAACACCTATCCACAAAGAACTCCCCCCCTAGTTTAAAACCCAGAAACCGCAAGGAATCCGGGTGAATCGGGAGCAACCTAAAAGCTGACTCAATATCAATCTTCCCCATTAATGCATTCCGCCCACAGTCCTGAACCAAACAAAGGGCCTCCTCAAACAACTGGTACTTAACCTTACAAAGCTCCTCCGGTATAGCATCATTAACCGAGCCACCATGCGGGTGAGAAAGATGCTGTATCAATCTAAATTTTCCCGGGGTGCTCTTGGGAACCACCCCCACCGGGGAAATACACAATCTCTGAATAGGAGGAACCTTGTAAGGGCCACACATGCGTCCCAGCCTGACTTCCGCATGAACTTTCTCCCTAACAACTTGGGGGAAATCCCTTGCGGACTTCAAATTTCTAGAAGCCACAACATGAACTGCGCCCTTAATGGGCAACCGAAAACCTGAACTAAAACCCTCATACAGGAAATGAGCCACCGCGGCATCAGGGTACCCCTTGAGCCACCTGCCCAGCTCTGAAATCACCACCGGCGAAAACGCCTTACTTGTGACTTCCCCCGGCCTCCCCGGCATCGGCTGATTTGCCAGCTGGAGCTGTGGTACAGTCCTTTGCCGCGTGATTGCCCCCACAGCCTCTGCATGAGTGACGAAAACGACAGTTCGCACCCCTGCTACACTTCCCATCATTAAATGCGAAGCATTTACCTTTACCCGCTACTTTGGTGACTGGCGACACTGCTACCGCCGCTTTCTTACCAACCCCCTTCGCCGGGGGCTTGGTCTGCTGTGTGACCTCCAGCCAGACCTCTACATCCTTAAACCCCATGGGCAGAACAGAGTTACCATCCTGCTTACGGCGAAACTTTTCGTCATACTCCCTCCAGGAGTAACCCTTTGTTTTTAGGTACATTTCATGTACCAAAAACAAATATTTCACTACATTGGGATATTCGGCAGGCCTGGTTTCCGCGTAACAGGCTGCAAAAACCAGAAAACCCCTCAACCACTGATGAAAATTCCGGAATGCATTTTCCCCAATTCCATCAGTCTTTTTAGCCTTATCAAAGGCCTGCCTCATGTCATCCGTAAGGGTGAACATGTCAACAAATTTCCCCTTTCTAATCTTCTCCCTCATCCTCTTCCTAAGACCTCTCGTCACCGCGGTATTAGCGCAATGCACCATTTCAGTAAACAAAGGGGGCTCCGGTGGAGGCGGAGCAGAAACAGCGACCTTATCCTTAGCTGTTGCCTTTGCTACATGACGCGCAATGAGCCTGGCCAGCTTACGCGGGCGGCGCGGGGAATCCGACCCCACGCTAGTACTATCACTATCAGACGAATCACATGAGGAATGAGGAACTGTACACTCACCAGCACCCGACGTCCCTGGAGCTTCATCGGCAACGGCCAACCCGGAACCAGCCGACATTATCCCTGTCGCCGCCCTCGACTCCTCCCTGGCTTCCCGACTCCTTCTTCTGGAAATCACTGTTGATGCCTGGACGCTTGTTTCCTGTGAACAAACAACGGGAGGGGGGGGGGAGAGGACAACAAACTATCCCCACCACGTGAACCCACCGGAGAGCCCGAAGGTGGGGGAGGTGGGGCTGACACCGTGGCACTAGGCGGGGGGCCCCTAGGCAGAGGAGGGGCCCCCAATGAGGAAAATACATTCTGCGACCCCTGAGCGCTACCCCCAACATTAGCTAGCGGCATTCCTGACATCCTCTGAGAATGCCAGGGACCCGAAGGTCCTAAACCCTGCTCCCAACCGTGGCCGCCAGCACTATGCGGGCTGTAAACCTGCGCACCTGTGGACCACAACATAGGCTGGCTAGTGGGGACACCCTGCACACCTGTAGGGTAATACGGGGACACCCCCAAAACCCCCTGCTGCCTCCAGGGTGCTACCTGCGGCCATGTCCCATAACTTCCCCCTGCAGGAGACTGAAAATAAGGGGATCCAGGGGGCGCCCACTGCCCAGGGTAACCCACAAAAGGGGGACCCTGAGTTGATGCAACTGAATGTGGAACCTGCCAAGACGGTGTGGACAAACCCCCACCCCAGGATGCCAAGGGTTGTGCCCCGAGAGGGGCCCCCTGCATGTGAACTGATGTTGCCAAACTGGAATATACCATCTGCCCCAGCCCCCCAGGGCCAGCAGGAGGCGCTGACACGTAACCCACTGTATTCCATAATGAATTAATCCCCACTGATCTATCAGGGTTGCCTACAGGGAAACCCTGGCTGCCCATGGGATTAACCCCCAATGACGGGGGCAGCTGACTAACCCCACCAAAAAGAAAAAGGTGGTTGTGGTAACAACCTATTAGGCGCTTGTGGTGGGATGATTTGTGGAGCTGCTACTAGGAAAGGGGGTGAGAGTCCCTTTTAAGAATACAAAAATGGAAAGGAAAATAGTAGCGCTAGTCAATAGTGGATAAAAAATTCACAGGGTTTATTACACACAGTTTAAAATTAGCACAAGAAATAAGTAATGATTTGCATATGCAATAGGCTAGGCACCTAATATGCTAACAATTTTGATGGTCCATTCCTAGTACACCGCCATGTGGTTTGTTCCAGTAAATGTCCAGAATTGGAAAATATTCAAAGTGGGTATAGTTACCGCAGGGAAGTGTCCAAATGAAGATAATTAATCCTTGGTGAGGAAAGCAAAATTGCTGGAGTCTTCAGGTGGTTGAGGTGGAGTTCCCAAATATTGATGCGGAGATGGATATAATCATCGGTCGGCTCTGGTGGCGGCTGGTCTGGGCCAAATGGTAGCAGAAGTAGCTTTGGGGGTGCCAAGATGCCTGCTCCTAACGCGTTTCGCTGTCTCAAGGTACAGCTTTGTCAAAGGAATAGTGGTAGAGCTATGGTCAGGGTTTATATACCCTACTCCTAATGAGTGATCGATTACACCTGTGCTTGTTACATTCATAAGATTTACATAATAAAACAATAGAGAGATGAACGAGGAGGCAAGATAAATAACATAAAAACAACATTATATAAAAAGGATGCTAAAATTCAATGTATTAGACAGTTAACGTGTAAAGGTTAAAGGACACTCTATTCTCATTGGTCCATATATTCATGACAGGGTCTGTCAGTAGCCATGGTTACATAAACATTTCGTGAGTAAACCAATCGTTGTAACTGTAGTGGGTCACATGGTATTCATTTAGGGAAATAGGGCGGAAGTTTAACTCGAGTGAAGTTGTATGATTAAACTTACGTGTGCACGATGTCTAGCGTGCGTTTCAGGCCTCGTTTTGACAGCGAGGTCTGACAGGGAAATAACCAATGAGGAAGATGCGAGGCTGGTTACGTAGCGTGATCACGTGATCGGGATCCGGGGACATGTAGAGCTGATTGTGCAGCTCAGGCCTCATTCTCAAAGTGAGGCTTGGAAGGCATAATAGCCAATGGGTATGTGTCGTGGCGCTTGGTTCCGGGAATCCCGCGAGAGTTCATGCAGATGCTAATATGCTATGAAGTGGAGATTAACATATAAATGAGTCAAAACGGCTTCATTATTCGGGGATACAGGTTAAATTACCCAAACATATTGGCCGTTATATAAATCTCTAAACAATAAAGAAATTCTTTTAATCAGATCGGGCATGAGTACTTTGTTTTATATGCTTCATATGCCACCTAGTGGCTGGATATAATAATCGTTCATATATTGAGAAAGAACAAAGGTATACAGATCCCCAGAAGTAATTTAAACATATAGTTGGAAAAATATGAATCAGAAATTGGATATCAAACATTTAGATTAGTTTAGAAATATAAAAATGGGCAAAATAGTTCATAGATGTGGAATAAAATATATAAAAAAAAAATAAAAAAAAATATACAAAAAAAAAAAAATACAAAAGAATAAATATGAATATAGCACTAAATGGTTTAGCAGATTTTGTTATAATTTAAATAAATAAATTAATTGAGGTTTGAGATTTCTATGTATAAATATAATGTTTATGTTGACCACAAATTATATATGGGGTTTGTATTTATGATATTCCAAGGTGTACATGACCATAAGAAACGAAAAAAAAAAAAAAATGAAAAAAAAGGAAAAAAATGAAAAAAGGGGGGGGGGGGAGGGAAAATGAAAATATTTTATGGAAAAAAGTGAAATGAAAAATGGAGGGGGGGGAGGGAAGGGGAGAATGTTATATATCAAACGTGGTCCTAAATTACGCTGTTAAGTTCTACTGCCTCATTGAGGCCATTGGGAAATATTGAGTCCATTTGGTACATCCAGAACACTTCTCTTTTACAGAGTGTTCTGAATCTATCGCCACCCCTAACTGTTTTAGGTATGTGTTCTACACCAATTAATTTAAGTTTGTTAGGATCACTACAGTGTCTTTCAAAAAAGTGTTTGGAGACACTGTGTGTGTAAATTTTATTTATAATATTTCGGCGGTGTTCTAAGAACCTCTGTTTGAGGGGGCGAGTGGTTCTTCCAACGTATTTAAGACCGCATTCGCAAATGAGGACATAAATTACATAGCTTGTGTTACAATTTATGAAACTTTTTATATCGTAAATTTTATTTCCATCTATTGTAATCTGAGGGGTTTTCCTATCGGTATATTGGCATGTTAAGCATCTGTTTTTGCCACATTGGAAGAAACCCTTTGGTTTCTGACCTAACCAGGAAGTATTGATAGTATTGGGGAGTTTGTTAGGTTTCAAAAAACTTGGGGCTAGGAGATTTTTCAGGGAAGCATTTTTTTTAAAAATGAAAATGGGTTCTATTGGAAGGTCATCTTCTAACCAGCGGTCACCTTTCAGGATGTTATGGTTTTTCTTTATGATATTTTTAATTTTGAAAGATGAGTCATTAAATTTAGAAATAAAGGCAATTTCTCTGTTTGTTTCGTCTACTTTTCTAATTTTATCAGATAGAAGATCTGATCTTCTTATCTGAGTAACATCAGAGAAAGCTTTATTTACGATATGTTCAGGATATTGGCATTGTTTGAAAGCATCTTTTAGTATTTCCGATTGATCATTAAAGGTGGTGTCTTTGGAGCAGTTCCTCCGTAAACGGAGAAACTGTCCTTTCGGAATGTTCTTTTTCCATACTGGATAATGGGAACTTTTGTAGTGGAGATATTGATTTGTGCTAACTTCTTTAAAAAATGTACTGGTACTTATAGCATTCTCATGAATTTCCAGGGTGAGATCCAAATAGTTAATGCGGTTCTTGTGAAAAGTATAAGTGAAGGTGAGATTGAAATTATTAGTGTTAAGGTGATCTACAAATGATAAAGCCGAGTTGTGGTCCCCATCCCAAATAATAAAGAGGTCATCAATGTAACGGCCATAGAGGACCAGATTCGCCCCAAAGGGCCCCCCCCCAAATGAGGGAGTCCTCAACCTCCCCCATATAGAGGTTGGCATAGCTGGGGGCGAATCTGGTCCCCATGGCCGTCCCCATCACCTGTAGGTAGAAAGTGTCATTAAATAAAAAATAGTTGTGCTGGAGAATAAATAAAATGCAATCTGTGAGAAATTTCTGGTGTCCATCCCCCAGGTCCCCATCTTTAAACAATTTGTTGGTAATTGCTTGAACACCCAATAAATGGGGTATGTTCGTATAAAGACTCTGTACATCTAATGTAAGGAAAGCAAAACTGTCTTTCCACTGTACATTTTGTATTAGTTGTAAAAAGTGAGTAGAGTCTTTGATGTGTTACCTGAGGGATGAGACCCGAGGTTGGAGAAAGGAATCTACGTAAAATGATAAATTAGAAGAAAGTGAATCAATACCCGAAATAATAGGACGACCAGGTGGTGAGGAAAGTGATTTATGGATTTTAGGCAAGTGATAATAAATAGGAGTGAGGGGGTGTGAATTATAGAGGAACCGGAATTCTTGTTTGGATATAATCCCATTGGTTAGGGCATTTTCAAGTAAACCAGAAAGTTCAACCTGAAAGGAGGTTGTGGGGTCTCGACCGAGTTTCTGATAAAAGTTGGTATCATCTAATTGGCGGTTGGCCTCGCGGACATAGTCAACGCGATCTTGAATGACGAGACCACCCCCCTTATCTGCCTCTTTGATCACGATTGTAGTATCTTTTGTGAGTTTCTTGAGTGCTTTAAGTTCCCAGGTACTTAAGTTAGCGGTTTTTCTAGGGTTCTTTTCAGTCTCTTTACAGAGTTCTTTGAAGTCTCCTAGAGTTGTCCTGTAAAAACTTTCTATACTACTGCCTTTAGTTTTGATTGGGAAAAACTCTGATTGTATTTTAAACGTTTTTTTGAGGTCATAGATTTTTTGGGGGGAATTAGATTCTCCCATTAGTTCAGTCAGGTCATCCAAAGCCTACATATCTTCAGAATCTAATAAAATGGGTGTTGATAACGGATCATTATTTTTCTTTAGTTTTTGTTGGGCGAAATAGCGCTTCCTACATAGGGTTCTTATATATCTATTTAGCTCAATAAATAAATCAAAAATATTAGGGCTTTTAGAGGGGGCGAATTTCAGGCCCCGTTTTAAGAGGGAGATTTCTGTCTCTGACAATTTTTTGGAAGAAAGGTTAAAGATATTGGAGGGCTTATTAGCGTTTTTATTCTTGAAAATTATCTTCCTCCTCTTGAGTTGTACCTTTCTACCACCCCGTCTTCCTCGTAACTTGAATGTCTTCTTCTTTTGGGGGTCCCTAGGTGTCTTTCTCTCCTCAGTTCGGGGCTGTATTGTTTTTTCCTGGACGGGGGATCTAAAAAAAACTCTGGTTCATTTGTGTTTTTTTCTCTGTGTGGAAAGGAATTATCTTTAGGTCTGGCCCCTTGTTCGATGTTGCTGGTGGGGACGTTATTCCTATCGGGACGGGTGTCGTTAGTCCTTGGTTGAGAAGGATAGAAGGTCCTTGTGGATCTGGACCGTTCCTCCTTTCTGTTATTATAACTATATTTCCTATATGGTTTAGTGTTATATGTTTTAGAAGTATCCCTAAAGTTAGGTGATCTATCTCTTTGGAAAGTTTTTTCAGTCTGGAGTTTTTTCTGGGCTTTGTATGTCCTAACTGTCCCTGTTTGATAATCATCTAAATCTCTTTTAAATTTTTTACATTTAGTTTCCATGAGTATTTGTTCAAATTTTGCCACTCTGTCCATAACAAGGTCATCTCTTTCTTTGAATTCCCTAGTATTAATGGAAGGCTCGAGTTTAGTTCTCAGTGCCTCAATGTCTGTTTCTGCCTTTTTTGTTTTTTCTTTCCTAAATTTAATCACTAGTTCCATAAGGGCTAAAGAACAAGTGTCTAGTGCTTTATCCCATTCATCCTGGTAACGTGTTTCACCTTGGAATATGGATGGTTTAAATAGCCTTAAACCCCTAGGGATCATTTTTTTGTCAACATATTTTTGGAGATTGACACTGTCTAACCAATTTCTCATCTCCAATTTAAGTAAGTTTTCTAACTCATAAAAATCATTCTTAAGGTTATTCTCCACATTTCTATGGTCCCCATCTGGGGGTAATTCCCATTTAGTAAAATACATTTGCCTCCTGTTCATTCTCTCTTCAAATTTCGCAAAGCATCCCATCACTGCAGCCCAAAAAAACTCAGTAAACAACAAGAAAAAGGTGGTTGTGGTAACAACCTATTAGGCGCTTGTGGTGGGATGATTTGTGGAGCTGCTACTAGGAAAGGGGGTGAGAGTCCCTTTTAAGAATACAAAAATGGAAAGGAAAATAGTAGCGCTAGACAATAGTGGATAAAAAATTCACAGGGTTTATTACACACAGTTTAAAATTAGCACAAGAAATAAGTAATGATTTGCATATGCAATAGGCTAGGCACCTAATATGCTAACAATTTTGATGGTCTATTCCTAGTACACCGCCATGTGGTTTGTTCCAGTAAATGTCCAGAATTGGAAAATATTCAAAGTGGGTATAGTTACCGCAGGGAAGTGTCCAAATGAAGATAATTAATCCTTGGTGAGGAAAGCAAAATTGCTGGAGTCTTCAGGTGGTTGAGGTGGAGTTCCCAAATATTGATGCGGAGATGGATATAATCATCGGTCGGCTCTGGTGGCGGCTGGTCTGGGCCAAATGGTAGCAGAAGTAGCTTTGGGGGTGCCAAGATGCCTGCTCCTAACGCGTTTCGCTGTCTCAAGGTACAGCTTTGTCAAAGGAATAGTGGTAGAGCTATGGTCAGGGTTTATATACCCTACTCCTAATGAGTGATCGATTACACCTGTGCTTGTTACATTCATAAGATTTACATAATAAAACAATAGAGAGATGAACGAGGAGGCAAGATAAATAACATAAAAACAACATTATATAAAAAGGATGCTAAAATTCAATGTATTAGACAGTTAACGTGTAAAGGTTAAAGGACACTCTATTCTCATTGGTCCATATATTCATGACAGGGGCTGTCAGTAGCCATGGTTACATAAACATTTCGTGAGTAAACCAATCGTTGTAACTGTAGTGGGTCACATGGTATTCATTTAGGGAAATAGGGCGGAAGTTTAACTCGAGTGAAGTTGTATGATTAAACTTACGTGTGCACGATGTCTAGCGTGCGTTTCAGGCCTCGTTTTGACAGCGAGGTCTGACAGGGAAATAACCAATGAGGAAGATGCGAGGCTGGTTACGTAGCGTGATCACGTGATCGGGATCCGGGGACATGTAGAGCTGATCGTGCAGCTCAGGCCTCATTCTCAAAGTGAGGCTTGGAAGGCATAATAGCCAATGGGTATGTGTCGTGGCGCTTGGTTGCGGGAATCCCGCGAGAGTTCATGCAGATGCTAATATGCTATGAAGTGGAGATTAACATATAAATGAGTCAAAACGGCTTCATTATTCGGGGATACAGGTTAAATTACCCAAACATATTGGCCGTTATATAAATCTCTAAACAATAAAGAAATTCTTTTAATCAGATCGGGCATGAGTACTTTGTTTTATATGCTTCATATGCCACCTAGTGGCTGGATATAATAATCGTTCATATATTGAGAAAGAACAAAGGTATACAGATCCCCAGAAGTAATTTAAACATAGTTGGAAAAATATGAATCAGAAATTGGATATCAAACATTTAGATTAGTTTAGAAATATAAAAATGGGCAAAATAGTTCATAGGTGTGGAATAAAATATATAAAAAAAAAAAAAAAAAATATACAAAAAAAAAAAAAATACAAAAGAATAAATATGAATATAGCACTAAATGGTTTAGCAGATTTTGTTATAATTTAAATAAATAAATTAATTGAGGTTTGAGATTTCTATGTATAAATATAATGTTTATGTTGACCACAAATTATATATGGGGTTTGTATTTGTGATATTCCAAGGTGTACATGACCATAAGAAACGGAAAAAAAAAAAAAAAAAAAAATGAAAAAAATGAAAAAAATGAAAAAAAGGGGGGGGGGGAGGGAAAATGAAAATATTTTATGGAAAAAAGTGAAATGAAAAATGGAGGGGGGGGAGGGGGGAGGGAGGGAAGGGGAGAATGTTATATATCAAACGTGGTCCTAAATTACGCTGTTAAGTTCTACTGCCTCATTGAGGCCATTGGGAAATATTGAGTCCATTTGGTACATCCAGAACACTTCTCTTTTACAGAGTGTTCTGAATCTATCGCCACCCCTAACTGTTTTAGGTATGTGTTCTACACCAATTAATTTAAGTTTGTTAGGATCACTACAGTGTCTTTCAAAAAAGTGTTTGGAGACACTGTGTGTGTAAATTTTATTTATAATATTTCGGCGGTGTTCTAAGAACCTCTGTTTGAGGGGGCGAGTGGTTCTTCCAACGTATTTAAGACCGCATTCGCAAATGAGGACATAAATTACATAGCTTGTGTTACAATTTATGAAACTTTTTATATCGTAAATTTTATTTCCATCTATTGTAATCTGAGGGGTTTTCCTATCGGTATATTGGCATGTTAAGCATCTGTTTTTGCCACATTGGAAGAAACCCTTTGGTTTCTGACCTAACCAGGAAGTATTGATAGTATTGGGGAGTTTGTTAGGTTTCAAAAAACTTGGGGCTAGGAGATTTTTCAGGGAAGCATTTTTTTTAAAAATGAAAATGGGTTCTATTGGAAGGTCATCTTCTAACCAGCGGTCACCTTTCAGGATGTTATGGTTTTTCTTTATGATATTTTTAATTTTGAAAGATGAGTCATTAAATTTAGAAATAAAGGCAATTTCTCTGTTTGTTTCGTCTACTTTTCTAATTTTATCAGATAGAAGATCTGATCTTCTTATCTGAGTAACATCAGAGAAAGCTTTATTTACGATATGTTCAGGATATTGGCATTGTCTGAAAGCATCTTTTAGTATTTCCGATTGATCATTAAAGGTGGTGTCTTTGGAGCAGTTCCTCCGTAAACGGAGAAACTGTCCTTTCGGAATGTTCTTTTTCCATACTGGATAATGGGAACTTTTGTAGTGGAGATATTGATTTGTGCTAACTTCTTTAAAAAATGTACTGGTACTTATAGCATTCTCATGAATTTCCAGGGTGAGATCCAAATAGTTAATGCGGTTCTTGTGAAAAGTATAAGTGAAGGTGAGATTGAAATTATTAGTGTTAAGGTGATCTACAAATGATAAAGCCGAGTTGTGGTCCCCATCCCAAATAATAAAGAGGTCATCAATGTAACGGCCATAGAGGACCAGATTCGCCCCAAAGGGCCCCCCCCCAAATGAGGGAGTCCTCAACCTCCCCCATATAGAGGTTGGCATAGCTGGGGGCGAATCTGGTCCCCATGGCCGTCCCCATCACCTGTAGGTAGAAAGTGTCATTAAATAAAAAATAGTTGTGCTGGAGAATAAATAAAATGCAATCTGTGAGAAATTTCTGGTGTCCATCCCCCAGGTCCCCATCTTTAAACAATTTGTTGGTAATTGCTTGAACACCCAATAAATGGGGTATGTTCGTATAAAGACTCTGTACATCTAATGTAAGGAAAGCAAAACTGTCTTTCCACTGTACATTTTGTATTAGTTGTAAAAAGTGAGTAGAGTCTTTGATGTGGGACCTGAGGGATGAGACCCGAGGTTGGAGAAAGGAATCTACGTAAAATGATAAATTAGAAGAAAGTGAATCAATACCCGAAATAATAGGACGACCAGGTGGTGAGGAAAGTGATTTATGGATTTTAGGCAAGTGATAATAAATAGGAGTGAGGGGGTGTGAATTATAGAGGAACCGGAATTCTTGTTTGGATATAATCCCATTGGTTAGGGCATTTTCAAGTAAACCAGAAAGTTCAACCTGAAAGGAGGTTGTGGGGTCTCGACCGAGTTTCTGATAAAAGTTGGTATCATCTAATTGGCGGTTGGCCTCGCGGACATAGTCAACGCGATCTTGAATGACGAGACCACCCCCCTTATCTGCCTCTTTGATCACGATTGTAGTATCTTTTGTGAGTTTCTTGAGTGCTTTAAGTTCCCAGGTACTTAAGTTAGCGGTTTTTCTAGGGTTCTTTTCAGTCTCTTTACAGAGTTCTTTGAAGTCTCCTAGAGTTGTCCTGTAAAAACTTTCTATACTACTGCCTTTAGTTTTGATTGGGAAAAACTCTGATTGTATTTTAAACGGTTTTTTGAGGTCATAGATTTTTTGGGGGGAATTAGATTCTCCCATTAGTTCAGTCAGGTCATCCAAAGCCTGCATATCTTCAGAATCTAATAAAATGGGTGTTGATAACGGATCATTATTTTTCTTTAGTTTTTGTTGGGCGAAATAGCGCTTCCTACATAGGGTTCTTATATATCTATTTAGCTCAATAAATAAATCAAAAATATTAGGGCTTTTAGAGGGGGCGAATTTCAGGCCCCGTTTTAAGAGGGAGATTTCTGTCTCTGACAATTTTTTGGAAGAAAGGTTAAAGATATTGGAGGGCTTATTAGCGTTTTTATTCTTGAAAATTATCTTCCTCCTCTTGAGTTGTACCTTTCTACCACCCCGTCTTCCTCGTAACTTGAATGTCTTCTTCTTTTGGGGGTCCCTAGGTGTCTTTCTCTCCTCAGTTCGGGGCTGTATTGTTTTTTCCTGGACGGGGGATCTAAAAAAACCTCTGGTTCATTTGTGTTTTTTTCTCTGTGTGGAAAGGAATTATCTTTTGGTCTGGCCCCTTGTTCGATGTTGCTGGTGGGGACGTTATTCCTATCGGGACGGGTGTCGTTAGTCCTTGGTTGAGAAGGATAGAAGGTCCTTGTGGATCTGGACCGTTCCTCCTTTCTGTTATTATAACTATATTTCCTATATGGTTTAGTGTTATATGTTTTAGAAGTATCCCTAAAGTTAGGTGATCTATCTCTTTGGAAAGTTTTTTCAGTCTGGAGTTTTTTCTGGGCTTTGTATGTCCTAACTGTCCCTGTTTGATAATCATCTAAATCTCTTTTAAATTTTTTACATTTAGTTTCCATGAGTATTTGTTCAAATTTTGCCACTCTGTCCATAACAAGGTCATCTCTTTCTTTGAATTCCCTAGTATTAATGGAAGGCTCGAGTTTAGTTCTCAGTGCCTCAATGTCTGTTTCTGCCTTTTTTGTTTTTTCTTTCCTAAATTTAATCACTAGTTCCATAAGGGCTAAAGAACAAGTGTCTAGTGCTTTATCCCATTCATCCTGGTAACGTGTTTCACCTTGGAATATGGATGGTTTAAATAGCCTTAAACCCCTAGGGATCATTTTTTTGTCAACATATTTTTGGAGATTGACACTGTCTAACCAATGTCTCATCTCCAATTTAAGTAAGTTTTCTAACTCATAAAAATCATTCTTAAGGTTATTCTCCACATTTCTATGGTCCCCATCTGGGGTAATTCCCATTTAGTAAAATACATTTGCCTCCTGTTCATTCTCTCTTCAAATTTCGCAAAGCATCCCATCACTGCAGCCCAAAAAAACTCAGTAAACAACAAGAAAAAGGTGGTTGTGGTAACAACCTATTAGGCGCTTGTGGTGGGATGATTTGTGGAGCTGCTACTAGGAAAGGGGGTGAGAGTCCCTTTTAAGAATACAAAAATGGAAAGGAAAATAGTAGCGCTAGACAATAGTGGATAAAAAATTCACAGGGTTTATTACACACAGTTTAAAATTAGCACAAGAAATAAGTAATGATTTGCATATGCAATAGGCTAGGCACCTAATATGCTAACAATTTTGATGGTCCATTCCTAGTACACCGCCATGTGGTTTGTTCCAGTAAATGTCCAGAATTGGAAAATATTCAAAGTGGGTATAGTTACCGCAGGGAAGTGTCCAAATGAAGATAATTAATCCTTGGTGAGGAAAGCAAAATTGCTGGAGTCTTCAGGTGGTTGAGGTGGAGTTCCCAAATATTGATGCGGAGATGGATATAATCATCGGTCGGCTCTGGTGGCGGCTGGTCTGGGCCAAATGGTAGCAGAAGTAGCTTTGGGGGTGCCAAGATGCCTGCTCCTAACGCGTTTCGCTGTCTCAAGGTACAGCTTTGTCAAAGGAATAGTGGTAGAGCTATGGTCAGGGTTTATATACCCTACTCCTAATGAGTGATCGATTACACCTGTGCTTGTTACATTCATAAGATTTACATAATAAAACAATAGAGAGATGAACGAGGAGGCAAGATAAATAACATAAAAACAACATTATATAAAAAGGATGCTAAAATTCAATGTATTAGACAGTTAACGTGTAAAGGTTAAAGGACACTCTATTCTCATTGGTCCATATATTCATGACAGGGGCTGTCAGTAGCCATGGTTACATAAACATTTCGTGAGTAAACCAATCGTTGTAACTGTAGTGGGTCACATGGTATTCATTTAGGGAAATAGGGCGGAAGTTTAACTCGAGTGAAGTTGTATGATTAAACTTACGTGTGCACGATGTCTAGCGTGCGTTTCAGGCCTCGTTTTGACAGCGAGGTCTGACAGGGAAATAACCAATGAGGAAGATGCGAGGCTGGTTACGTAGCGTGATCACGTGATCGGGATCCGGGGACATGTAGAGCTGATCGTGCAGCTCAGGCCTCATTCTCAAAGTGAGGCTTGGAAGGCATAATAGCCAATGGGTATGTGTCGTGGCGCTTGGTTGCGGGAATCCCGCGAGAGTTCATGCAGATGCTAATATGCTATGAAGTGGAGATTAACATATAAATGAGTCAAAACGGCTTCATTATTCGGGGATACAGGTTAAATTACCCAAACATATTGGCCGTTATATAAATCTCTAAACAATAAAGAAATTCTTTTAATCAGATCGGGCATGAGTACTTTGTTTTATATGCTTCATATGCCACCTAGTGGCTGGATATAATAATCGTTCATATATTGAGAAAGAACAAAGGTATACAGATCCCCAGAAGTAATTTAAACATATAGTTGGAAAAATATGAATCAGAAATTGGATATCAAACATTTAGATTAGTTTAGAAATATAAAAATGGGCAAAATAGTTCATAGGTGTGGAATAAAATATATAAAAAAAAAAAAAAAAAATATACAAAAAAAAAAAAATACAAAAGAATAAATATGAATATAGCACTAAATGGTTTAGCAGATTTTGTTATAATTTAAATAAATAAATTAATTGAGGTTTGAGATTTCTATGTATAAATATAATGTTTATGTTGACCACAAATTATATATGGGGTTTGTATTTGTGATATTCCAAGGTGTACATGACCATAAGAAACGAAAAAAAAAAAAAAAAAAAATGAAAAAAATGAAAAAAGGGGGGGGGGGAGGGAAAATGAAAATATTTTATGGAAAAAAGTGAAATGAAAAATGGAGGGGGGGGGAGGGGGGAGGGAGGGAAGGGGAGAATGTTATATATCAAACGTGGTCCTAAATTACGCTGTTAAGTTCTACTGCCTCATTGAGGCCATTGGGAAATATTGAGTCCATTTGGTACATCCAGAACACTTCTCTTTTACAGAGTGTTCTGAATCTATCGCCACCCCTAACTGTTTTAGGTATGTGTTCTACACCAATTAATTTAAGTTTGTTAGGATCACTACAGTGTCTTTCAAAAAAGTGTTTGGAGACACTGTGTGTGTAAATTTTATTTATAATATTTCGGCGGTGTTCTAAGAACCTCTGTTTGAGGGGGCGAGTGGTTCTTCCAACGTATTTAAGACCGCATTCGCAAATGAGGACATAAATTACATAGCTTGTGTTACAATTTATGAAACTTTTTATATCGTAAATTTTATTTCCATCTATTGTAATCTGAGGGGTTTTCCTATCGGTATATTGGCATGTTAAGCATCTGTTTTTGCCACATTGGAAGAAACCCTTTGGTTTCTGACCTAACCAGGAAGTATTGATAGTATTGGGGAGTTTGTTAGGTTTCAAAAAACTTGGGGCTAGGAGATTTTTCAGGGAAGCATTTTTTTTAAAAATGAAAATGGGTTCTATTGGAAGGTCATCTTCTAACCAGCGGTCACCTTTCAGGATGTTATGGTTTTTCTTTATGATATTTTTAATTTTGAAAGATGAGTCATTAAATTTAGAAATAAAGGCAATTTCTCTGTTTGTTTCGTCTACTTTTCTAATTTTATCAGATAGAAGATCTGATCTTCTTATCTGAGTAACATCAGAGAAAGCTTTATTTACGATATGTTCAGGATATTGGCATTGTTTGAAAGCATCTTTTAGTATTTCCGATTGATCATTAAAGGTGGTGTCTTTGGAGCAGTTCCTCCGTAAACGGAGAAACTGTCCTTTCGGAATGTTCTTTTTCCATACTGGATAATGGGAACTTTTGTAGTGGAGATATTGATTTGTGCTAACTTCTTTAAAAAATGTACTGGTACTTATAGCATTCTCATGAATTTCCAGGGTGAGATCCAAATAGTTAATGCGGTTCTTGTGAAAAGTATAAGTGAAGGTGAGATTGAAATTATTAGTGTTAAGGTGATCTACAAATGATAAAGCCGAGTTGTGGTCCCCATCCCAAATAATAAAGAGGTCATCAATGTAACGGCCATAGAGGACCAGATTCGCCCCAAAGGGCCCCCCCCCAAATGAGGGAGTCCTCAACCTCCCCCATATAGAGGTTGGCATAGCTGGGGGCGAATCTGGTCCCCATGGCCGTCCCCATCACCTGTAGGTAGAAAGTGTCATTAAATAAAAAATAGTTGTGCTGGAGAATAAATAAAATGCAATCTGTGAGAAATTTCTGGTGTCCATCCCCCAGGTCCCCATCTTTAAACAATTTGTTGGTAATTGCTTGAACACCCAATAAATGGGGTATGTTCGTATAAAGACTCTGTACATCTAATGTAAGGAAAGCAAAACTGTCTTTCCACTGTACATTTTGTATTAGTTGTAAAAAGTGAGTAGAGTCTTTGATGTGGGACCTGAGGGATGAGACCCGAGGTTGGAGAAAGGAATCTACGTAAAATGATAAATTAGAAGAAAGTGAATCAATACCCGAAATAATAGGACGACCAGGTGGTGAGGAAAGTGATTTATGGATTTTAGGCAAGTGATAATAAATAGGAGTGAGGGGGTGTGAATTATAGAGGAACCGGAATTCTTGTTTGGATATAATCCCATTGGTTAGGGCATTTTCAAGTAAACCAGAAAGTTCAACCTGAAAGGAGGTTGTGGGGTCTCGACCGAGTTTCTGATAAAAGTTGGTATCATCTAATTGGCGGTTGGCCTCGCGGACATAGTCAACGCGATCTTGAATGACGAGACCACCCCCCTTATCTGCCTCTTTGATCACGATTGTAGTATCTTTTGTGAGTTTCTTGAGTGCTTTAAGTTCCCAGGTACTTAAGTTAGCGGTTTTTCTAGGGTTCTTTTCAGTCTCTTTACAGAGTTCTTTGAAGTCTCCTAGAGTTGTCCTGTAAAAACTTTCTATACTACTGCCTTTAGTTTTGATTGGGAAAAACTCTGATTGTATTTTAAACGGTTTTTTGAGGTCATAGATTTTTTGGGGGGAATTAGATTCTCCCATTAGTTCAGTCAGGTCATCCAAAGCCTGCATATCTTCAGAATCTAATAAAATGGGTGTTGATAACGGATCATTATTTTTCTTTAGTTTTTGTTGGGCGAAATAGCGCTTCCTACATAGGGTTCTTATATATCTATTTAGCTCAATAAATAAATCAAAAATATTAGGGCTTTTAGAGGGGGCGAATTTCAGGCCCCGTTTTAAGAGGGAGATTTCTGTCTCTGACAATTTTTTGGAAGAAAGGTTAAAGATATTGGAGGGCTTATTAGCGTTTTTATTCTTGAAAATTATCTTCCTCCTCTTGAGTTGTACCTTTCTACCACCCCGTCTTCCTCGTAACTTGAATGTCTTCTTCTTTTGGGGGTCCCTAGGTGTCTTTCTCTCCTCAGTTCGGGGCTGTATTGTTTTTTCCTGGACGGGGGATCTAAAAAAACCTCTGGTTCATTTGTGTTTTTTTCTCTGTGTGGAAAGGAATTATCTTTAGGTCTGGCCCCTTGTTCGATGTTGCTGGTGGGGACGTTATTCCTATCGGGACGGGTGTCGTTAGTCCTTGGTTGAGAAGGATAGAAGGTCCTTGTGGATCTGGACCGTTCCTCCTTTCTGTTATTATAACTATATTTCCTATATGGTTTAGTGTTATATGTTTTAGAAGTATCCCTAAAGTTAGGTGATCTATCTCTTTGGAAAGTTTTTTCAGTCTGGAGTTTTTTCTGGGCTTTGTATGTCCTAACTGTCCCTGTTTGATAATCATCTAAATCTCTTTTAAATTTTTTACATTTAGTTTCCATGAGTATTTGTTCAAATTTTGCCACTCTGTCCATAACAAGGTCATCTCTTTCTTTGAATTCCCTAGTATTAATGGAAGGCTCGAGTTTAGTTCTCAGTGCCTCAATGTCTGTTTCTGCCTTTTTTGTTTTTTCTTTCCTAAATTTAATCACTAGTTCCATAAGGGCTAAAGAACAAGTGTCTAGTGCTTTATCCCATTCATCCTGGTAACGTGTTTCACCTTGGAATATGGATGGTTTAAATAGCCTTAAACCCCTAGGGATCATTTTTTTGTCAACATATTTTTGGAGATTGACACTGTCTAACCAATGTCTCATCTCCAATTTAAGTAAGTTTTCTAACTCATAAAAATCATTCTTAAGGTTATTCTCCACATTTCTATGGTCCCCATCTGGGGGTAATTCCCATTTAGTAAAATACATTTGCCTCCTGTTCATTCTCTCTTCAAATTTCGCAAAGCATCCCATCACTGCAGCCCAAAAAAACTCAGTAAACAACAAGAAAAAGGTGGTTGTGGTAACAACCTATTAGGCGCTTGTGGTGGGATGATTTGTGGAGCTGCTACTAGGAAAGGGGGTGAGAGTCCCTTTTAAGAATACAAAAATGGAAAGGAAAATAGTAGCGCTAGACAATAGTGGATAAAAAATTCACAGGGTTTATTACACACAGTTTAAAATTAGCACAAGAAATAAGTAATGATTTGCATATGCAATAGGCTAGGCACCTAATATGCTAACAATTTTGATGGTCCATTCCTAGTACACCGCCATGTGGTTTGTTCCAGTAAATGTCCAGAATTGGAAAATATTCAAAGTGGGTATAGTTACCGCAGGGAAGTGTCCAAATGAAGATAATTAATCCTTGGTGAGGAAAGCAAAATTGCTGGAGTCTTCAGGTGGTTGAGGTGGAGTTCCCAAATATTGATGCGGAGATGGATATAATCATCGGTCGGCTCTGGTGGCGGCTGGTCTGGGCCAAATGGTAGCAGAAGTAGCTTTGGGGGTGCCAAGATGCCTGCTCCTAACGCGTTTCGCTGTCTCAAGGTACAGCTTTGTCAAAGGAATAGTGGTAGAGCTATGGTCAGGGTTTATATACCCTACTCCTAATGAGTGATCGATTACACCTGTGCTTGTTACATTCATAAGATTTACATAATAAAACAATAGAGAGATGAACGAGGAGGCAAGATAAATAACATAAAAACAACATTATATAAAAAGGATGCTAAAATTCAATGTATTAGACAGTTAACGTGTAAAGGTTAAAGGACACTCTATTCTCATTGGTCCATATATTCATGACAGGGGCTGTCAGTAGCCATGGTTACATAAACATTTCGTGAGTAAACCAATCGTTGTAACTGTAGTGGGTCACATGGTATTCATTTAGAAAAATAGGGCGGAAGTTTAACTCGAGTGAAGTTGTATGATTAAACTTACGTGTGCACGATGTCTAGCGTGCGTTTCAGGCCTCGTTTTGACAGCGAGGTCTGACAGGGAAATAACCAATGAGGAAGATGCGAGGCTGGTTACGTAGCGTGATCACGTGATCGGGATCCGGGGACATGTAGAGCTGATCGTGCAGCTCAGGCCTCATTCTCAAAGTGAGGCTTGGAAGGCATAATAGCCAATGGGTATGTGTCGTGGCGCTTGGTTGCGGGAATCCCGCGAGAGTTCATGCAGATGCTAATATGCTATGAAGTGGAGATTAACATATAAATGAGTCAAAACGGCTTCATTATTCGGGGATACAGGTTAAATTACCCAAACATATTGGCCGTTATATAAATCTCTAAACAATAAAGAAATTCTTTTAATCAGATCGGGCATGAGTACTTTGTTTTATATGCTTCATATGCCACCTAGTGGCTGGATATAATAATCGTTCATATATTGAGAAAGAACAAAGGTATACAGATCCCCAGAAGTAATTTAAACATATAGTTGGAAAAATATGAATCAGAAATTGGATATCAAACATTTAGATTAGTTTAGAAATATAAAAATGGGCAAAATAGTTCATAGGTGTGGAATAAAATATATAAAAAAAAAAAAAAAAAAAAATACAAAAAAAAAAAAAATACAAAAGAATAAATATGAATATAGCACTAAATGGTTTAGCAGATTTTGTTATAATTTAAATAAATAAATTAATTGAGGTTTGAGATTTCTATGTATAAATATAATGTTTATGTTGACCACAAATTATATATGGGGTTTGTATTTGTGATATTCCAAGGTGTACATGACCATAAGAAACGAAAAAAAAAAAATGAAAAAAATGAAAAAAATGAAAAAAGGGGGGGGGGGGGAGGGAAAATGAAAATATTTTATGGAAAAAAGTGAAATGAAAAATGGAGGGGGGGGGGGAGGGGGGAGGGAGGGAAGGGGAGAATGTTATATATCAAACGTGGTCCTAAATTACGCTGTTAAGTTCTACTGCCTCATTGAGGCCATTGGGAAATATTGAGTCCATTTGGTACATCCAGAACACTTCTCTTTTACAGAGTGTTCTGAATCTATCGCCACCCCTAACTGTTTTAGGTATGTGTTCTACACCAATTAATTTAAGTTTGTTAGGATCACTACAGTGTCTTTCAAAAAAGTGTTTGGAGACACTGTGTGTGTAAATTTTATTTATAATATTTCGGCGGTGTTCTAAGAACCTCTGTTTGAGGGGGCGAGTGGTTCTTCCAACGTATTTAAGACCGCATTCGCAAATGAGGACATAAATTACATAGCTTGTGTTACAATTTATGAAACTTTTTATATCGTAAATTTTATTTCCATCTATTGTAATCTGAGGGGTTTTCCTATCGGTATATTGGCATGTTAAGCATCTGTTTTTGCCACATTGGAAGAAACCCTTTGGTTTCTGACCTAACCAGGAAGTATTGATAGTATTGGGGAGTTTGTTAGGTTTCAAAAAACTTGGGGCTAGGAGATTTTTCAGGGAAGCATTTTTTTTAAAAATGAAAATGGGTTCTATTGGAAGGTCATCTTCTAACCAGCGGTCACCTTTCAGGATGTTATGGTTTTTCTTTATGATATTTTTAATTTTGAAAGATGAGTCATTAAATTTAGAAATAAAGGCAATTTCTCTGTTTGTTTCGTCTACTTTTCTAATTTTATCAGATAGAAGATCTGATCTTCTTATCTGAGTAACATCAGAGAAAGCTTTATTTACGATATGTTCAGGATATTGGCATTGTTTGAAAGCATCTTTTAGTATTTCCGATTGATCATTAAAGGTGGTGTCTTTGGAGCAGTTCCTCCGTAAACGGAGAAACTGTCCTTTCGGAATGTTCTTTTTCCATACTGGATAATGGGAACTTTTGTAGTGGAGATATTGATTTGTGCTAACTTCTTTAAAAAATGTACTGGTACTTATAGCATTCTCATGAATTTCCAGGGTGAGATCCAAATAGTTAATGCGGTTCTTGTGAAAAGTATAAGTGAAGGTGAGATTGAAATTATTAGTGTTAAGGTGATCTACAAATGATAAAGCCGAGTTGTGGTCCCCATCCCAAATAATAAAGAGGTCATCAATGTAACGGCCATAGAGGACCAGATTCGCCCCAAAGGGCCCCCCCCCAAATGAGGGAGTCCTCAACCTCCCCCATATAGAGGTTGGCATAGCTGGGGGCGAATCTGGTCCCCATGGCCGTCCCCATCACCTGTAGGTAGAAAGTGTCATTAAATAAAAAATAGTTGTGCTGGAGAATAAATAAAATGCAATCTGTGAGAAATTTCTGGTGTCCATCCCCCAGGTCCCCATCTTTAAACAATTTGTTGGTAATTGCTTGAACACCCAATAAATGGGGTATGTTCGTATAAAGACTCTGTACATCTAATGTAAGGAAAGCAAAACTGTCTTTCCACTGCACATTTTGTATTAGTTGTAAAAAGTGAGTAGAGTCTTTGATGTGGGACCTGAGGGATGAGACCCGAGGTTGGAGAAAGGAATCTACGTAAAATGATAAATTAGAAGAAAGTGAATCAATACCCGAAATAATAGGACGACCAGGTGGTGAGGAAAGTGATTTATGGATTTTAGGCAAGTGATAATAAATAGGAGTGAGGGGGTGTGAATTATAGAGGAACCGGAATTCTTGTTTGGATATAATCCCATTGGTTAGGGCATTTTCAAGTAAACCAGAAAGTTCAACCTGAAAGGAGGTTGTGGGGTCTCGACCGAGTTTCTGATAAAAGTTGGTATCATCTAATTGGCGGTTGGCCTCGCGGACATAGTCAACGCGATCTTGAATGACGAGACCACCCCCCTTATCTGCCTCTTTGATCACGATTGTAGTATCTTTTGTGAGTTTCTTGAGTGCTTTAAGTTCCCAGGTACTTAAGTTAGCGGTTTTTCTAGGGTTCTTTTCAGTCTCTTTACAGAGTTCTTTGAAGTCTCCTAGAGTTGTCCTGTAAAAACTTTCTATACTACTGCCTTTAGTTTTGATTGGGAAAAACTCTGATTGTATTTTAAACGGTTTTTTGAGGTCATAGATTTTTTGGGGGGAATTAGATTCTCCCATTAGTTCAGTCAGGTCATCCAAAGCCTGCATATCTTCAGAATCTAATAAAATGGGTGTTGATAACGGATCATTATTTTTCTTTAGTTTTTGTTGGGCGAAATAGCGCTTCCTACATAGGGTTCTTATATATCTATTTAGCTCAATAAATAAATCAAAAATATTAGGGCTTTTAGAGGGGGCGAATTTCAGGCCCTGTTTTAAGAGGGAGATTTCTGTCTCTGACAATTTTTTGGAAGAAAGGTTAAAGATATTGGAGGGCTTATTAGCGTTTTTATTCTTGAAAATTATCTTCCTCCTCTTGAGTTGTACCTTTCTACCACCCCGTCTTCCTCGTAACTTGAATGTCTTCTTCTTTTGGGGGTCCCTAGGTGTCTTTCTCTCCTCAGTTCGGGGCTGTATTGTTTTTTCCTGGATGGGGGATCTAAAAAAACCTCTGGTTCATTTGTGTTTTTTTCTCTGTGTGGAAAGGAATTATCTTTAGGTCTGGCCCCTTGTTCGATGTTGCTGGTGGGGACGTTATTCCTATCGGGACGGGTGTCGTTAGTCCTTGGTTGAGAAGGATAGAAGGTCCTTGTGGATCTGGACCGTTCCTCCTTTCTGTTATTATAACTATATTTCCTATATGGTTTAGTGTTATATGTTTTAGAAGTATCCCTAAAGTTAGGTGATCTATCTCTTTGGAAAGTTTTTTCAGTCTGGAGTTTTTTCTGGGCTTTGTATGTCCTAACTGTCCCTGTTTGATAATCATCTAAATCTCTTTTAGATTTTTTACATTTAGTTTCCATGAGTATTTGTTCAAATTTTGCCACTCTGTCCATAACAAGGTCATCTCTTTCTTTGAATTCCCTAGTATTAATGGAAGGCTCGAGTTTAGTTCTCAGTGCCTCAATGTCTGTTTCTGCCTTTTTTGTTTTTTCTTTCCTAAATTTAATCACTAGTTCCATAAGGGCTAAAGAACAAGTGTCTAGTGCTTTATCCCAATCATCCTGGTAACGTGTTTCACCTTGGAATATGGATGGTTTAAATAGCCTTAAACCCCTAGGGATCATTTTTTTGTCAACATATTTTTGGAGATTGACACTGTCTAACCAATGTCTCATCTCCAATTTAAGTAAGTTTTCTAACTCATAAAAATCATTCTTAAGGTTATTCTCCACATTTCTATGGTCCCCATCTGGGGGTAATTCCCATTTAGTAAAATACATTTGCCTCCTGTTCATTCTCTCTTCAAATTTCGCAAAGCATCCCATCACTGCAGCCCAAAAAAACTCAGTAAACAACAAGAAAAAGGTGGTTGTGGTAACAACCTATTAGGCGCTTGTGGTGGGATGATTTGTGGAGCTGCTACTAGGAAAGGGGGTGAGAGTCCCTTTTAAGAATACAAAAATGGAAAGGAAAATAGTAGCGCTAGACAATAGTGGATAAAAAATTCACAGGGTTTATTACACACAGTTTAAAATTAGCACAAGAAATAAGTAATGATTTGCATATGCAATAGGCTAGGCACCTAATATGCTAACAATTTTGATGGTCCATTCCTAGTACACCGCCATGTGGTTTGTTCCAGTAAATGTCCAGAATTGGAAAATATTCAAAGTGGGTATAGTTACCGCAGGGAAGTGTCCAAATGAAGATAATTAATCCTTGGTGAGGAAAGCAAAATTGCTGGAGTCTTCAGGTGGTTGAGGTGGAGTTCCCAAATATTGATGCGGAGATGGATATAATCATCGGTCGGCTCTGGTGGCGGCTGGTCTGGGCCAAATGGTAGCAGAAGTAGCTTTGGGGGTGCCAAGATGCCTGCTCCTAACGCGTTTCGCTGTCTCAAGGTACAGCTTTGTCAAAGGAATAGTGGTAGAGCTATGGTCAGGGTTTATATACCCTACTCCTAATGAGTGATCGATTACACCTGTGCTTGTTACATTCATAAGATTTACATAATAAAACAATAGAGAGATGAACGAGGAGGCAAGATAAATAACATAAAAACAACATTATATAAAAAGGATGCTAAAATTCAATGTATTAGACAGTTAACGTGTAAAGGTTAAAGGACACTCTATTCTCATTGGTCCATATATTCATGACAGGGGCTGTCAGTAGCCATGGTTACATAAACATTTCGTGAGTAAACCAATCGTTGTAACTGTAGTGGGTCACATGGTATTCATTTAGGGAAATAGGGCGGAAGTTTAACTCGAGTGAAGTTGTATGATTAAACTTACGTGTGCACGATGTCTAGCGTGCGTTTCAGGCCTCGTTTTGACAGCGAGGTCTGACAGGGAAATAACCAATGAGGAAGATGCGAGGCTGGTTACGTAGCGTGATCACGTGATCGGGATCCGGGGACATGTAGAGCTGATCGTGCAGCTCAGGCCTCATTCTCAAAGTGAGGCTTGGAAGGCATAATAGCCAATGGGTATGTGTCGTGGCGCTTGGTTGCGGGAATCCCGCGAGAGTTCATGCAGATGCTAATATGCTATGAAGTGGAGATTAACATATAAATGAGTCAAAACGGCTTCATTATTCGGGGATACAGGTTAAATTACCCAAACATATTGGCCGTTATATAAATCTCTAAACAATAAAGAAATTCTTTTAATCAGATCGGGCATGAGTACTTTGTTTTATATGCTTCATATGCCACCTAGTGGCTGGATATAATAATCGTTCATATATTGAGAAAGAACAAAGGTATACAGATCCCCAGAAGTAATTTAAACATATAGTTGGAAAAATATGAATCAGAAATTGGATATCAAACATTTAGATTAGTTTACAAATATAAAAATGGGCAAAATAGTTCATAGGTGTGGAATAAAATATATATAAAAAAAAAAAAAAATATACAAAAAAAAAAAAAAAATACAAAAAGAATAAATATGAATATAGCACTAAATGGTTTAGCAGATTTTGTTATAATTTAAATAAATAAATTAATTGAGGTTTGAGATTTCTATGTATAAATATAATGTTTATGTTGACCACAAATTATATATGGGGTTTGTATTTGTGATATTCCAAGGTGTACATGACCATAAGAAACGAAAAAAAAAAAATGAAAAAAATGAAAAAAATGAAAAAAGGGGGGA
>NW_028142349.1:0-82826 GCF_055691185.1 Crinia signifera
ACTTCCGCTTTGGGGGCCAGCAACAGCTGCCAGGGCAAGCCTGGGCATGGCAGGGGGCTTAAGGGGGCCTGGGCCCGCCCACTTCCGCTTTGGGGGCCAGCAACAGTTGCCAAGCCAAGCTTGGGCATGGCAGTGGGCTTTAGGGGACCTGGGCCCGCCCACTTCCGCTTTGGGGGCCAGCAACAGCTGCCAGGGCAAACCTGGGCATGGCAGTGGGCTTAAGGGGGCCTGGGCCCGCCCACTTCCGCTTTGGGGGCCAGCAACAGCTGCCAGGGCAAGCCTGGGCATGGCAGGGGGCTTAAGGGGGCCTAGGCCCTCCCACTTCCGCTTTGGGGGCCAGCAACAGCTGCCAGGGCAAGCCTGGGCATGGCAGGGGGCTTAAGGGGGCCTTTGCCCTTCCCACTTCCGCTTTGGGGGCCAGTAACAGCTGCCAGGGCAAGCCTGGGCATGGCAGGGGGCTTAAGGGGGCCTGTGCCCTTCCCACTTCCGCTTTGGGGGCCAGCAACAGCTGCCAGGGCAAGCCTGGGCATGGCAGGGGGCTTAAGGGGGCCTGGGCCCGCCCACTTCCGCTTTGGGGGCCAGCAACAGCTGCCAGGGCAAGCCTGGGCATGGCAGGGGGCTTAGGGGGCCTGGGCCCGCCCACTTCCGCTTTGGGGGCCAGCAACAGTTTCCAGGGCAAGCCTGGGCATGGCAGGGGGCTTAAGGGGGCCTGGGCCCGCCCACTTCCGCTTTGGGGGCCAGCAACAGCTGCCAGGGCAAGCCTGGGCATGGCAGGGGGCTTAAGGGGGCCTGGGCCCGCCCACTTCCGCTTTGGGGGCCAGCAACAGTTGCCAGGGCAAGCCTGGGCATGGCAGGGGGCTTAAGGGGGCCTGGGCCCGCCCACTTCCGCTTTGGGGGCCTGCAACAGTTGCCAGGGCAAGCCTGGGCATGGCAGGGGGCTTAAGGGGGACTGGGCCCTCCCACTTCCGCTTTGGGGGCCAGCAACAGCTGCCAGGGCAAGCCTGGGCATGGCAGGGGGCTTAAGGAGGCCTGGGCCCGCCCACTTCCGCTTTGGGGGCCAGCAACAGCTGCCAGGGCAAACCTGGGCATGGCAGGGGGCTTAAGGGGGCCTGGGCCCGCCCAGTTCCGCTTTGGGGGCCAGCAACAGCTGCCAGGGCAAGCCTGGGCATGGCAGGGGGCTTAAGGGGGCCTGTGCCCTTCCCACTTCCGCTTTGGGGGCCAGCAACAGCTACCAGGGCAAGCCTGGGCATGGCAGGGGGCTTAAGGGGGCCTGTGCCCTTCCCACTTCCGCTTTGGGGGCCAGCAACAGCTGCCAGGGCAAGCCTGGGCATGGCAGGGGGCTTAAGGGGGCCTGGGCCCGCCCACTTCCGCTTTTGGGGCCAGCAACAGCTGCCAGGGCAAGCCTGGGCATGGCAGGGGGCTTAAGGGGGCCTGGGCCCGCCCACTTCCGCTTTGGGGGCCAGCAACAGTTGCCAGGGCAAGCTTGGGCATGGCAGTGGGCTTTAGGGGACCTGGGCCCGCCCACTTCCGCTTTGGGGGCCAGCAACAGTTGCCAGGGCAAGCCTGGGCATGGCAGGGGGCTTAAGGTGATCTGGGCCCGCCCAATTCCGCTTTGGGGGCCAGCAACAGTTGCCAGGGCAAGCCTGGGCATGGCAGGGGGCTTAAGGGGGCCTGGGCCCGCCCACTTCAACTTTGGGGGAGAACATTAGTTGCCAGGGCAAGCCTGGGCATGGCAGGGGGCTTAGGGGGGCCTGGGCCCGCCCACTTCCGCTTTGAGGGCCAGCAACAGTTGCCAGGGCAAGCCTGGGCATGGCAGGGGGCTTAAGGGGGCCTGGGCCCGCCCACTTCCGCTTTGGGGGCCAGCAACAGTTGCCAGGGCAAGCCTGGGCATGGCAGGGGGCTTAAGGGGGCCTGGGCCCGCCCACTTCCGCTTTGGGGGCCAGCAACAGTTGCCAGGGCAAGCCTGGGCATGGCAGTGGGCTTAAGGGGGACTGGGCCCGCCCACTTTCGCTTTGGGGGCCAGCAACAGTTGCCAGGGCAAGCCTGGGCATGGCAGGGGGCTTAAGGGGGCCTGGGCCCGCCCACTTCCGCTTTGGGGTGCCAGCAACAGCTGCCAGGGCAAGCCTGGGCATGGCAGGGGGCTTAAGGGGGCCTGGGCCCTGCCCACTTCCGCTTTGGGGGCCAGCAACAGCTGCCAGGGCAAGCATGGGCATGGCAGGGGGCTTAAGGGGGCCTGGGCCCGCCCACTTCCGCTTTGGGGGCCAGCAACAGCTGCCAGGGCAAGCCTGGGCATGGCAGGGGGCTTAAGGGGGCCTGGGCCCTCCCACTTCCGCTTTGGGGGCCAGCAACAGCTGCCAGGGCAAGCCTGGGCATGGCAGGGGGCTAAAGGGGGCCTGGGCCCGCCCACTTCAACTTTGGGGGAGAACATTAGTTGCCAGGGCAAGCCTGGGCATGGCAGGGTGCTTAAGGGGGCCTGGGCCCGCCCACTTCCGCTTTGGGGGCCAGCAACAGTTGCCAGGGCAAGCCTGAGCATGGCAGGGGGCTTAAGGGGGCCTGGGCCCTGCCCACTTCCGCTTTGGGGGCCTGCAACAGTTGCCAGGGCAAGCCTGGGCATGGCAGGGGGCTTAAGGGGGCCTGGGCCCGCCCACTTCCGCTTTGGGGGCCAGCAACAGTTTCCAGGGCAAGCCTGGGCATGGCAGGGGGCTTAAGGGGGCCTGGGCCCGCCCACTTCCGCTTTGGGGGCCAGCAACAGCTGCCAGGGCAAGCCTGGGCATGGCAGGGGGCTTAAGGGGGCCTGGGCCCGCCCACTTCCGCTTTGGGGGCCAGCAACAGTTGCCAAGCCAAGCTTGGGCATGGCAGTGGGCTTTAGGGGACCTGGGCCCGCCCACTTCCGCTTTGGGGGCCAGCAACAGCTGCCAGGGCAAACCTGGGCATGGCAGTGGGCTTAAGGGAGCCTGGGCCCGCCCACTTCCGCTTTGGGGGCCAGCAACAGCTGCCAGGGCAAGCCTGGGCATGGCAGGGGGCTTAAGGGGGCCTGGGCCCTCCCACTTCCGCTTTGGGGGCCAGCAACAGCTGCCAGGGCAAGCCTGGGCATGGCAGGGGGCTTAAGGGGGCCTTTGCCCTTCCCACTTCCGCTTTGGGGGCCAGTAACAGCTGCCAGGGCAAGCCTGGGCATGGCAGGGGGCTTAAGGGGGCCTGTGCCCTTCCCACTTCCGCTTTGGGGGCCAGCAACAGCTGCCAGGGCAAGCCTGGGCATGGCAGGGGGCTTAAGGGGGCCTGGGCCCGCCCACTTCCGCTTTGGGGGCCAGCAACAGCTGCCAGGGCAAGCCTGGGCATGGCAGGGGGCTTAGGGGGCCTGGGCCCGCCCACTTCCGCTTTGGGGGCCAGCAACAGTTTCCAGGGCAAGCCTGGGCATGGCAGGGGGCTTAAGGGGGCCTGGGCCCGCCCACTTCCGCTTTGGGGGCCAGCAACAGCTGCCAGGGCAAGCCTGGGCATGGCAGGGGGCTTAAGGGGGCCTGGGCCCGCCCACTTCCGCTTTGGGGGCCAGCAACAGTTGCCAGGGCAAGCTTGGGCATGGCAGTGGGCTTTAGGGGACCTGGGCCCGCCCACTTCCGCTTTGGGGGCCAGCAACAGTTGCCAGGGCAAGCCTGGGCATGGCAGGGGGCTTAAGGTGATCTGGGCCCGCCCAATTCCGCTTTGGGGGCCAGCAACAGTTGCCAGGGCAAGCCTGGGCATGGCAGGGGGCTTAAGGGGGCCTGGGCCCGCCCACTTCAACTTTGGGGGAGAACATTAGTTGCCAGGGCAAGCCTGGGCATGGCAGGGGGCTTAGGGGGGCCTGGGCCCGCCCACTTCCGCTTTGAGGGCCAGCAACAGTTGCCAGGGCAAGCCTGGGCATGGCAGGGGGCTTAAGGGGGCCTGGGCCCGCCCACTTCCGCTTTGGGGGCCAGCAACAGTTGCCAGGGCAAGCCTGGGCATGGCAGGGGGCTTAAGGGGGCCTGGGCCCGCCCACTTCAACTTTGGGGGAGAACATTAGTTGCCAGGGCAAGCCTGGGCATGGCAGGGGGCTTAGGGGGGCCTGGGCCCGCCCACTTCCGCTTTGAGGGCCAGCAACAGTTGCCAGGGCAAGCCTGGGCATGGCAGGGGGCTTAAGGGGGCCTGGGCCCGCCCACTTCCGCTTTGGGGGCCAGCAACAGTTGCCAGGGCAAGCTTGGGCATGGCAGGGGGCTTAAGGGGACCTGGGCCCGCCCACTTCCGCTTTGGGGGCCAGCAACAGTTGCCAGGGCAAGCCTGGGCATGGCAGGGGGCTTAAGGGGGCCTGGGCCCGCCCACTTCCGCTTTGGGGGCCAGCAACAGTTGCCAGGGCAAGCCTGGGCATGGCAGGGGGCTTAAGGGGGCCTGGGCCCGCCCACTTCCGCTTTGGGGGCCAGCAACAGCTGCCAGGGCAAGCCTGGGCATGGCAGGGGGCTTAAGGGGGCCTGGGCCCTCCCACTTCCGCTTTGGGGGCCAGCAACAGCTGCCAGGGCAAGCCTGGGCATGGCAGGGGGCTTAAGGGGGCCTTTGCCCTTCCCACTTCCGCTTTGGGGGCCAGTAACAGCTGCCAGGGCAAGCCTGGGCATGGCAGGGGGCTTAAGGGGGCCTGTGCCCTTCCCACTTCCGCTTTGGGGGCCAGCAACAGCTGCCAGGGCAAGCCTGGGCATGGCAGGGGGCTTAAGGGGGCCTGGGCCCGCCCACTTCCGCTTTGGGGGCCAGCAACAGCTGCCAGGGCAAGCCTGGGCATGGCAGGGGGCTTAGGGGGCCTGGGCCCGCCCACTTCCGCTTTGGGGGCCAGCAACAGTTTCCAGGGCAAGCCTGGGCATGGCAGGGTGCTTAAGGGGGCCTGGGCCCGCCCACTTCCGCTTTGGGGGCCAGCAACAGCTGCCAGGGCAAGCCTGGGCATGGCAGGGGGCTTAAGGGGGCCTGGGCCCGCCCACTTCCGCTTTGGGGGCCAGCAACAGTTGCCAAGCCAAGCTTGGGCATGGCAGTGGGCTTTAGGGGACCTGGGCCCGCCCACTTCCGCTTTGGGGGCCAGCAACAGCTGCCAGGGCAAACCTGGGCATGGCAGTGGGCTTAAGGGGGCCTGGGCCCGCCCACTTCCGCTTTGGGGGCCAGCAACAGCTGCCAGGGCAAGCCTGGGCATGGCAGGGGGCTTAAGGGGGCCTGGGCCCTCCCACTTCCGCTTTGGGGGCCAGCAACAGCTGCCAGGGCAAGCCTGGGCATGGCAGGGGGCTTAAGGGGGCCTTTGCCCTTCCCAATTCCGCTTTGGGGGCCAGTAACAGCTGCCAGGGCAAGCCTGGGCATGGCAGGGGGCTTAAGGGGGCCTGTGCCCTTCCCACTTCCGCTTTGGGGGCCAGCAACAGCTGCCAGGGCAAGCCTGGGCATGGCAGGGGGCTTAAGGGGGCCTGGGCCCGCCCACTTCCGCTTTGGGGGCCAGCAACAGCTGCCAGGGCAAGCCTGGGCATGGCAGGGGGCTTAGGGGGCCTGGGCCCGCCCACTTCCGCTTTGGGGGCCAGCAACAGTTGCCAGGGCAAGCCTGGGCATGGCAGGGGGCTTAAGGTGACCTGGGCCCGCCCACTTCCGCTTTGGGGGCCAGCAACATTTGCCAGGGCAAGCCTGGGCATGGCAGGGGGCTTAAGGGGGCCTGGGCCCGCCCACTTCAACTTTGGGGGAGAACATTAGTTGCCAGGGCAAGCCTGGGCATGGCAGGGGGCTTATGGGGGCCTGGGCCCGCCCACTTCTGCTTTGGGGGCCAGCAACAGTTGCCAGGGCAAGCCTGGGCATGGCAGGGGGCTTAGGGGGGCCTGGGCCCGCCCACTTCCGCTTTGGGGGCCAGCATCAGTTGCCAGGGCAAGCCTGGGCATGGCAGGGGGCTTAAGGGGGCCTGGGCCCGCCCACTTTCGCTTTTGGGGCCAGCAACAGTTGCCAGGGCAAGCCTGGGCATGGCAGGGGGCTTAAGGGTGTCTGGGCCCGCCCACTTCCGCTTTGGGGGCCAGCAACAGCTACCAGGGCAAACCTGGGCATGGCAGGGGGCTTATGGGGGCCTGGGCCCTCCCACTTCCGCTTTGGGGGCCAGCAACAGCTGCCAGGGCAAGCCTGGGCATGGCAGGGGGCTTAGGGGGGTCTGGGCCCACCCACTTCCGCTTTGGGGACCAGCAACAGTTGCCATGGCAAGCCTGGGCATGGCAGCCGGCTTAGGGGGGCCTGGGCCCGCCCACTTCCGCTTTGGGGGCCAGCAACATTTGCAAGGGCAAGCCTGGGCATGGCAGGGGGCTTAAGGGGGCCTGGGCCCGCCCACTTCAACTTTGGGGGAGAACATTAGTTGCCAGGGCAAGCCTGGGCATGGCAGGGGGCTTAGGGGGGCATGGGCTCGCCCACTTCCGCTTTGGGGGCCAGCATCAGTTGCCAGGGCAAGCCTGGGCATGGCAGGGGGCTTAGGGGGGCCTGGGCCCGCCCACTTCCGCTTTGGGGGCCAGCATCAGTTGCCAGGGCAAGCCTGGGCATGGCAGGGGGCTTAAGGGGGCCTGGGCCCGCCCACTTCCGCTTTGGGGGCCAGCAACAGCTGCCAGGGCAAGCCTGGGCATGGCAGGGGGCTTAAGGGGGCCTGGGCCCTCCCACTTCCGCTTTGGGGGCCAGCAACAGCTGCCAGGGCAAGCCTGGGCATGGCAGGGGGCTAAAGGGGGCCTGGGCCCGCCCACTTCAACTTTGGGGGAGAACATTAGTTGCCAGGGCAAGCCTGGGCATGGCAGGGGGCTTAAGGGGGCCTGGGCCCGCCCACTTCCGCTTTGGGGGCCAGCAACAGTTGCCAGGGCAAGCCTGAGCATGGCAGGGGGCTTAGGGGGGCCTGGGCCCGCCCACTTCCGCTTTGGGGGCCTGCAACAGTTGTCAGGGCAAGCCTGGGCATGGCAGGGGGCTTAAGGGGGCCTGGTCCCGCCCACTTCCGCTTTGGGGGCCAGCAACAGTTTCCAGGGCAAGCCTGGGCATGGCAGGGGGCTTAAGGGGGCCTGGGCCCGCCCACTTCCGCTTTGGGGGCCAGCAACAGCTGCCATGGCAAGCCTGGGCATGGCAGGGGGCTTAAGGGGGCCTGGGCCCGCCCACTTCCGCTTTGGGGGCCAGCAACAGTTGCCAAGCCAAGCTTGGGCATGGCAGTGGGCTTTAGGGGACCTGGGCCCGCCCACTTCCGCTTTGGGGGCCAGCAACAGCTGCCAGGGCAAACCTGGGCATGGCAGTGGGCTTAAGGGGGCCTGGGCCCGCCCACTTCCGCTTTGGGGGCCAGCAACAGCTGCCAGGGCAAGCCTGGGCATGGCAGGGGGCTTAAGGGGGCCTAGGCCCTCCCACTTCCGCTTTGGGGGCCAGCAACAGCTGCCAGGGCAAGCCTGGGCATGGCAGGGGGCTTAAGGGGGCCTTTGCCCTTCCCACTTCCGCTTTGGGGGCCAGTAACAGCTGCCAGGGCAAGCCTGGGCATGGCAGGGGGCTTAAGGGGGCCTGTGCCCTTCCCACTTCCGCTTTGGGGGCCAGCAACAGCTGCCAGGGCAAGCCTGGGCATGGCAGGGGGCTTAAGGGGGCCTGGGCCCGCCCACTTCCGCTTTGGGGGCCAGCAACAGCTGCCAGGGCAAGCCTGGGCATGGCAGGGGGCTTAGGGGGCCTGGGCCCGCCCACTTCCGCTTTGGGGGCCAGCAACAGTTTCCAGGGCAAGCCTGGGCATGGCAGGGGGCTTAAGGGGGCCTGGGCCCGCCCACTTCCGCTTTGGGGGCCAGCAACAGCTGCCAGGGCAAGCCTGGGCATGGCAGGGGGCTTAAGGGGGCCTGGGCCCGCCCACTTCCGCTTTGGGGGCCAGCAACAGTTGCCAGGGCAAGCCTGGGCATGGCAGGGGGCTTAGGGGGGCCTGGGCCCGCCCACTTCCGCTTTGGGGGCCTGCAACAGTTGCCAGGGCAAGCCTGGGCATGGCAGGGGGCTTAAGGGGGACTGGGCCCTCCCACTTCCGCTTTGGGGGCCAGCAACAGCTGCCAGGGCAAGCCTGGGCATGGCAGGGGGCTTAAGGAGGCCTGGGCCCGCCCACTTCCGCTTTGGGGGCCAGCAACAGCTGCCAGGGCAAACCTGGGCATGGCAGGGGGCTTAAGGGGGCCTGGGCCCGCCCAGTTCCGCTTTGGGGGCCAGCAACAGCTGCCAGGGCAAGCCTGGGCATGGCAGGGGGCTTAAGGGGGCCTGTGCCCTTCCCACTTCCGCTTTGGGGGCCAGCAACAGCTACCAGGGCAAGCCTGGGCATGGCAGGGGGCTTAAGGGGGCCTGTGCCCTTCCCACTTCCGCTTTGGGGGCCAGCAACAGCTGCCAGGGCAAGCCTGGGCATGGCAGGGGGCTTAAGGGGGCCTGGGCCCGCCCACTTCCGCTTTTGGGGCCAGCAACAGCTGCCAGGGCAAGCCTGGGCATGGCAGGGGGCTTAAGGGGGCCTGGGCCCGCCCACTTCCGCTTTGGGGGCCAGCAACAGTTGCCAGGGCAAGCTTGGGCATGGCAGTGGGCTTTAGGGGACCTGGGCCCGCCCACTTCCGCTTTGGGGGCCAGCAACAGTTGCCAGGGCAAGCCTGGGCATGGCAGGGGGCTTAAGGTGATCTGGGCCCGCCCAATTCCGCTTTGGGGGCCAGCAACAGTTGCCAGGGCAAGCCTGGGCATGGCAGGGGGCTTAAGGGGGCCTGGGCCCGCCCACTTCAACTTTGGGGGAGAACATTAGTTGCCAGGGCAAGCCTGGGCATGGCAGGGGGCTTAGGGGGGCCTGGGCCCGCCCACTTCCGCTTTGAGGGCCAGCAACAGTTGCCAGGGCAAGCCTGGGCATGGCAGGGGGCTTAGGGGGGCCTGGGCCCGCCCACTTCCGCTTTGGGGGCCAGCAACAGTTGCCAGGGCAAACCTGGGCATGGCAGGGGGCTTAAGGGGGCCTGGGCCCGCCCACTTCCGCTTTGGGGGCCAGCAACAGTTGCCAGGGCAAGCCTGGGCATGGCAGGGGGCTTAAGGGGGACTGGGCCCGCCCACTTTCGCTTTGGGGGCCAGCAACAGTTGCCAGGGCAAGCCTGGGCATGGCAGGGGGCTTAAGGGGGCCTGGGCCTGCCCACTTCCGCTTTGGGGTGCAGCAACAGCTGCCAGGGCAAGCCTGGGCATGGCAGGGGGCTTAAGGGGGCCTGGGCCCGCCCACTTCCGCTTTGGGGGCCAGCAACAGCTGCCAGGGCAAGCATGGGCATGGCAGGGGGCTTAAGGGGGCCTGGGCCCGCCCACTTCCGCTTTGGGGGCCAGCAACAGCTGCCAGGGCAAGCCTGGGCATGGCAGGGGGCTTAAGGGGGCCTGGGCCCTCCCACTTCCGCTTTGGGGGCCAGCAACAGCTGCCAGGGCAAGCCTGGGCATGGCAGGGGGCTAAAGGGGGCCTGGGCCCGCCCACTTCAACTTTGGGGGAGAACATTAGTTGCCAGGGCAAGCCTGGGCATGGCAGGGTGCTTAAGGGGGCCTGGGCCCGCCCACTTCCGCTTTGGGGGCCAGCAACAGTTGCCAAGCCAAGCTTGGGCATGGCAGTGGGCTTTAGGGGACCTGGGCCCGCCCACTTCCGCTTTGGGGGCCAGCAACAGCTGCCAGGGCAAACCTGGGCATGGCAGTGGGCTTAAGGGGGCCTGGGCCCGCCCACTTCCGCTTTGGGGGCCAGCAACAGCTGCCAGGGCAAGCCTGGGCATGGCAGGGGGCTTAAGGGGGCCTAGGCCCTCCCACTTCCGCTTTGGGGGCCAGCAACAGCTGCCAGGGCAAGCCTGGGCATGGCAGGGGGCTTAAGGGGGCCTTTGCCCTTCCCACTTCCGCTTTGGGGGCCAGTAACAGCTGCCAGGGCAAGCCTGGGCATGGCAGGGGGCTTAAGGGGGCCTGTGCCCTTCCCACTTCCGCTTTGGGGGCCAGCAACAGCTGCCAGGGCAAGCCTGGGCATGGCAGGGGGCTTAAGGGGGCCTGGGCCCGCCCACTTCCGCTTTGGGGGCCAGCAACAGCTGCCAGGGCAAGCCTGGGCATGGCAGGGGGCTTAGGGGGCCTGGGCCCGCCCACTTCCGCTTTGGGGGCCAGCAACAGTTTCCAGGGCAAGCCTGGGCATGGCAGGGGGCTTAAGGGGGCCTGGGCCCGCCCACTTCCGCTTTGGGGGCCAGCAACAGCTGCCAGGGCAAGCCTGGGCATGGCAGGGGGCTTAAGGGGGCCTGGGCCCGCCCACTTCCGCTTTGGGGGCCAGCAACAGTTGCCAGGGCAAGCCTGGGCATGGCAGGGGGCTTAGGGGGGCCTGGGCCCGCCCACTTCCGCTTTGGGGGCCTGCAACAGTTGCCAGGGCAAGCCTGGGCATGGCAGGGGGCTTAAGGGGGACTGGGCCCTCCCACTTCCGCTTTGGGGGCCAGCAACAGCTGCCAGGGCAAGCCTGGGCATGGCAGGGGGCTTAAGGAGGCCTGGGCCCGCCCACTTCCGCTTTGGGGGCCAGCAACAGCTGCCAGGGCAAACCTGGGCATGGCAGGGGGCTTAAGGGGGCCTGGGCCCGCCCAGTTCCGCTTTGGGGGCCAGCAACAGCTGCCAGGGCAAGCCTGGGCATGGCAGGGGGCTTAAGGGGGCCTGTGCCCTTCCCACTTCCGCTTTGGGGGCCAGCAACAGCTACCAGGGCAAGCCTGGGCATGGCAGGGGGCTTAAGGGGGCCTGTGCCCTTCCCACTTCCGCTTTGGGGGCCAGCAACAGCTGCCAGGGCAAGCCTGGGCATGGCAGGGGGCTTAAGGGGGCCTGGGCCCGCCCACTTCCGCTTTTGGGGCCAGCAACAGCTGCCAGGGCAAGCCTGGGCATGGCAGGGGGCTTAAGGGGGCCTGGGCCCGCCCACTTCCGCTTTGGGGGCCAGCAACAGTTGCCAGGGCAAGCTTGGGCATGGCAGTGGGCTTTAGGGGACCTGGGCCCGCCCACTTCCGCTTTGGGGGCCAGCAACAGTTGCCAGGGCAAGCCTGGGCATGGCAGGGGGCTTAAGGTGATCTGGGCCCGCCCAATTCCGCTTTGGGGGCCAGCAACAGTTGCCAGGGCAAGCCTGGGCATGGCAGGGGGCTTAAGGGGGCCTGGGCCCGCCCACTTCAACTTTGGGGGAGAACATTAGTTGCCAGGGCAAGCCTGGGCATGGCAGGGGGCTTAGGGGGGCCTGGGCCCGCCCACTTCCGCTTTGAGGGCCAGCAACAGTTGCCAGGGCAAGCCTGGGCATGGCAGGGGGCTTAAGGGGGCCTGGGCCCGCCCACTTCCGCTTTGGGGGCCAGCAACAGTTGCCAGGGCAAACCTGGGCATGGCAGGGGGCTTAAGGGGGCCTGGGCCCGCCCACTTCCGCTTTGGGGGCCAGCAACAGTTGCCAGGGCAAGCCTGGGCATGGCAGGGGGCTTAAGGGGGACTGGGCCCGCCCACTTTCGCTTTGGGGGCCAGCAACAGTTGCCAGGGCAAGCCTGGGCATGGCAGGGGGCTTAAGGGGGCCTGGGCCCGCCCACTTCCGCTTTGGGGTGCAGCAACAGCTGCCAGGGCAAGCCTGGGCATGGCAGGGGGCTTAAGGGGGCCTGGGCCCGCCCACTTCCGCTTTGGGGGCCAGCAACAGCTGCCAGGGCAAGCATGGGCATGGCAGGGGGCTTAAGGGGGCCTGGGCCCGCCCACTTCCGCTTTGGGGGCCAGCAACAGCTGCCAGGGCAAGCCTGGGCATGGCAGGGGGCTTAAGGGGGCCTGGGCCCTCCCACTTCCGCTTTGGGGGCCAGCAACAGCTGCCAGGGCAAGCCTGGGCATGGCAGGGGGCTAAAGGGGGCCTGGGCCCGCCCACTTCAACTTTGGGGGAGAACATTAGTTGCCAGGGCAAGCCTGGGCATGGCAGGGTGCTTAAGGGGGCCTGGGCCCGCCCACTTCCGCTTTGGGGGCCAGCAACAGTTGCCAGGGCAAGCCTGAGCATGGCAGGGGGCTTAGGGGGGCCTGGGCCCGCCCACTTCCGCTTTGGGGGCCTGCAACAGTTGCCAGGGCAAGCCTGGGCATGGCAGGGGGCTTAAGGGGGCCTGGGCCCGCCCACTTCCGCTTTGGGGGCCAGCAACAGTTTCCAGGGCAAGCCTGGGCATGGCAGGGGGCTTAAGGGGGCCTGGGCCCGCCCACTTCCGCTTTGGGGGCCAGCAACAGCTGCCAGGGCAAGCCTGGGCATGGCAGGGGGCTTAAGGGGGCCTGGGCCCGCCCACTTCCGCTTTGGGGGCCAGCAACAGTTGCCAAGCCAAGCTTGGGCATGGCAGTGGGCTTTAGGGGACCTGGGCCCGCCCACTTCCGCTTTGGGGGCCAGCAACAGCTGCCAGGGCAAACCTGGGCATGGCAGTGGGCTTAAGGGAGCCTGGGCCCGCCCACTTCCGCTTTGGGGGCCAGCAACAGCTGCCAGGGCAAGCCTGGGCATGGCAGGGGGCTTAAGGGGGCCTGGGCCCTCCCACTTCCGCTTTGGGGGCCAGCAACAGCTGCCAGGGCAAGCCTGGGCATGGCAGGGGGCTTAAGGGGGCCTTTGCCCTTCCCACTTCCGCTTTGGGGGCCAGTAACAGCTGCCAGGGCAAGCCTGGGCATGGCAGGGGGCTTAAGGGGGCCTGTGCCCTTCCCACTTCCGCTTTGGGGGCCAGCAACAGCTGCCAGGGCAAGCCTGGGCATGGCAGGGGGCTTAAGGGGGCCTGGGCCCGCCCACTTCCGCTTTGGGGGCCAGCAACAGCTGCCAGGGCAAGCCTGGGCATGGCAGGGGGCTTAGGGGGCCTGGGCCCGCCCACTTCCGCTTTGGGGGCCAGCAACAGTTTCCAGGGCAAGCCTGGGCATGGCAGGGGGCTTAAGGGGGCCTGGGCCCGCCCACTTCCGCTTTGGGGGCCAGCAACAGCTGCCAGGGCAAGCCTGGGCATGGCAGGGGGCTTAAGGGGGCCTGGGCCCGCCCACTTCCGCTTTGGGGGCCAGCAACAGTTGCCAGGGCAAGCCTGGGCATGGCAGGGGGCTTAGGGGGGCCTGGGCCCGCCCACTTCCGCTTTGGGGGCCTGCAACAGTTGCCAGGGCAAGCCTGGGCATGGCAGGGGGCTTAAGGGGGACTGGGCCCTCCCACTTCCGCTTTGGGGGCCAGCAACAGCTGCCAGGGCAAGCCTGGGCATGGCAGGGGGCTTAAGGAGGCCTGGGCCCGCCCACTTCCGCTTTGGGGGCCAGCAACAGCTGCCAGGGCAAACCTGGGCATGGCAGGGGGCTTAAGGGGGCCTGGGCCCGCCCAGTTCCGCTTTGGGGGCCAGCAACAGCTGCCAGGGCAAGCCTGGGCATGGCAGGGGGCTTAAGGGGGCCTGTGCCCTTCCCACTTCCGCTTTGGGGGCCAGCAACAGCTACCAGGGCAAGCCTGGGCATGGCAGGGGGCTTAAGGGGGCCTGTGCCCTTCCCACTTCCGCTTTGGGGGCCAGCAACAGCTGCCAGGGCAAGCCTGGGCATGGCAGGGGGCTTAAGGGGGCCTGGGCCCGCCCACTTCCGCTTTTGGGGCCAGCAACAGCTGCCAGGGCAAGCCTGGGCATGGCAGGGGGCTTAAGGGGGCCTGGGCCCGCCCACTTCCGCTTTGGGGGCCAGCAACAGTTGCCAGGGCAAGCTTGGGCATGGCAGTGGGCTTTAGGGGACCTGGGCCCGCCCACTTCCGCTTTGGGGGCCAGCAACAGTTGCCAGGGCAAGCCTGGGCATGGCAGGGGGCTTAAGGTGATCTGGGCCCGCCCAATTCCGCTTTGGGGGCCAGCAACAGTTGCCAGGGCAAGCCTGGGCATGGCAGGGGGCTTAAGGGGGCCTGGGCCCGCCCACTTCAACTTTGGGGGAGAACATTAGTTGCCAGGGCAAGCCTGGGCATGGCAGGGGGCTTAGGGGGGCCTGGGCCCGCCCACTTCCGCTTTGAGGGCCAGCAACAGTTGCCAGGGCAAGCCTGGGCATGGCAGGGGGCTTAAGGGGGCCTGGGCCCGCCCACTTCCGCTTTGGGGGCCAGCAACAGTTGCCAGGGCAAGCTTGGGCATGGCAGGGGGCTTAAGGGGACCTGGGCCCGCCCACTTCCGCTTTGGGGGCCAGCAACAGTTGCCAGGGCAAGCCTGGGCATGGCAGGGGGCTTAAGGGGGCCTGGGCCCGCCCACTTCCGCTTTGGGGGCCAGCAACAGTTGCCAGGGCAAGCCTGGGCATGGCAGGGGGCTTAAGGGGGCCTGGGCCCGCCCACTTCCGCTTTGGGGGCCAGCAACAGTTGCCAGGGCAAGCCTGGGCATGGCAGGGGGCTTAAGGGGGCCTTTGCCCTTCCCACTTCCGCTTTGGGGGCCAGTAACAGCTGCCAGGGCAAGCCTGGGCATGGCAGGGGGCTTAAGGGGGCCTGTGCCCTTCCCACTTCCGCTTTGGGGGCCAGCAACAGCTGCCAGGGCAAGCCTGGGCATGGCAGGGGGCTTAAGGGGGCCTGGGCCCGCCCACTTCCGCTTTGGGGGCCAGCAACAGCTGCCAGGGCAAGCCTGGGCATGGCAGGGGGCTTAGGGGGCCTGGGCCCGCCCACTTCCGCTTTGGGGGCCAGCAACAGTTTCCAGGGCAAGCCTGGGCATGGCAGGGGGCTTAAGGGGGCCTGGGCCCGCCCACTTCCGCTTTGGGGGCCAGCAACAGCTGCCAGGGCAAGCCTGGGCATGGCAGGGGGCTTAAGGGGGCCTGGGCCCGCCCACTTCCGCTTTGGGGGCCAGCAACAGTTGCCAGGGCAAGCCTGGGCATGGCAGGGGGCTTAGGGGGGCCTGGGCCCGCCCACTTCCGCTTTGGGGGCCTGCAACAGTTGCCAGGGCAAGCCTGGGCATGGCAGGGGGCTTAAGGGGGACTGGGCCCTCCCACTTCCGCTTTGGGGGCCAGCAACAGCTGCCAGGGCAAGCCTGGGCATGGCAGGGGGCTTAAGGAGGCCTGGGCCCGCCCACTTCCGCTTTGGGGGCCAGCAACAGCTGCCAGGGCAAACCTGGGCATGGCAGGGGGCTTAAGGGGGCCTGGGCCCGCCCAGTTCCGCTTTGGGGGCCAGCAACAGCTGCCAGGGCAAGCCTGGGCATGGCAGGGGGCTTAAGGGGGCCTGTGCCCTTCCCACTTCCGCTTTGGGGGCCAGCAACAGCTACCAGGGCAAGCCTGGGCATGGCAGGGGGCTTAAGGGGGCCTGTGCCCTTCCCACTTCCGCTTTGGGGGCCAGCAACAGCTGCCAGGGCAAGCCTGGGCATGGCAGGGGGCTTAAGGGGGCCTGGGCCCGCCCACTTCCGCTTTTGGGGCCAGCAACAGCTGCCAGGGCAAGCCTGGGCATGGCAGGGGGCTTAAGGGGGCCTGGGCCCGCCCACTTCCGCTTTGGGGGCCAGCAACAGTTGCCAGGGCAAGCTTGGGCATGGCAGTGGGCTTTAGGGGACCTGGGCCCGCCCACTTCCGCTTTGGGGGCCAGCAACAGTTGCCAGGGCAAGCCTGGGCATGGCAGGGGGCTTAAGGTGATCTGGGCCCGCCCAATTCCGCTTTGGGGGCCAGCAACAGTTGCCAGGGCAAGCCTGGGCATGGCAGGGGGCTTAAGGGGGCCTGGGCCCGCCCACTTCAACTTTGGGGGAGAACATTAGTTGCCAGGGCAAGCCTGGGCATGGCAGGGGGCTTAGGGGGGCCTGGGCCCGCCCACTTCCGCTTTGAGGGCCAGCAACAGTTGCCAGGGCAAGCCTGGGCATGGCAGGGGGCTTAAGGGGGCCTGGGCCCGCCCACTTCCGCTTTGGGGGCCAGCAACAGTTGCCAGGGCAAGCTTGGGCATGGCAGGGGGCTTAAGGGGACCTGGGCCCGCCCACTTCCGCTTTGGGGGCCAGCAACAGTTGCCAGGGCAAGCCTGGGCATGGCAGGGGGCTTAAGGGGGCCTGGGCCCGCCCACTTCCGCTTTGGGGGCCAGCAACAGTTGCCAGGGCAAGCCTGGGCATGGCAGGGGGCTTAAGGGGGCCTGGGCCCGCCCACTTCCGCTTTGGGGGCCAGCAACAGTTGCCAGGGCAAGCCTGGGCATGGCAGGGGGCTTAAGGGGGCCTGGGCCCGCCCACTTCCGCTTTGGGGGCCAGCAACAGCTGCCAGGGCAAGCCTGGGCATGGCAGGGGGCTTAAGGGGGCCTGGGCCCGCCCACTTCCGCTTTGGGGGCCAGCAACAGCTGCCAGGGCAAGCCTGGGCATGGCAGGGGGCTTAAGGGGGCCTGGGCCCTCCCACTTCCGCTTTGGGGGCCAGCAACAGCTGCCAGGGCAAGCCTGGGCATGGCAGGGGGCTTAAGGGGGCCTTTGCCCTTCCCACTTCCGCTTTGGGGGCCAGTAACAGCTGCCAGGGCAAGCCTGGGCATGGCAGGGGGCTTAAGGGGGCCTGTGCCCTTCCCACTTCCGCTTTGGGGGCCAGCAACAGCTGCCAGGGCAAGCCTGGGCATGGCAGGGGGCTTAAGGGGGCCTGGGCCCGCCCACTTCCGCTTTGGGGGCCAGCAACAGCTGCCAGGGCAAGCCTGGGCATGGCAGGGGGCTTAGGGGGCCTGGGCCCGCCCACTTCCGCTTTGGGGGCCAGCAACAGTTTCCAGGGCAAGCCTGGGCATGGCAGGGGGCTTAAGGGGGCCTGGGCCCGCCCACTTCCGCTTTGGGGGCCAGCAACAGCTGCCAGGGCAAGCCTGGGCATGGCAGGGGGCTTAAGGGGGCCTGGGCCCGCCCACTTCCGCTTTGGGGGCCAGCAACAGTTGCCAAGCCAAGCTTGGGCATGGCAGTGGGCTTTAGGGGACCTGGGCCCGCCCACTTCCGCTTTGGGGGCCAGCAACAGCTGCCAGGGCAAACCTGGGCATGGCAGTGGGCTTAAGGGGGCCTGGGCCCGCCCACTTCCGCTTTGGGGGCCAGCAACAGCTGCCAGGGCAAGCCTGGGCATGGCAGGGGGCTTAAGGGGGCCTAGGCCCTCCCACTTCCGCTTTGGGGGCCAGCAACAGCTGCCAGGGCAAGCCTGGGCATGGCAGGGGGCTTAAGGGGGCCTTTGCCCTTCCCACTTCCGCTTTGGGGGCCAGTAACAGCTGCCAGGGCAAGCCTGGGCATGGCAGGGGGCTTAAGGGGGCCTGTGCCCTTCCCACTTCCGCTTTGGGGGCCAGCAACAGCTGCCAGGGCAAGCCTGGGCATGGCAGGGGGCTTAAGGGGGCCTGGGCCCGCCCACTTCCGCTTTGGGGGCCAGCAACAGCTGCCAGGGCAAGCCTGGGCATGGCAGGGGGCTTAGGGGGCCTGGGCCCGCCCACTTCCGCTTTGGGGGCCAGCAACAGTTTCCAGGGCAAGCCTGGGCATGGCAGGGGGCTTAAGGGGGCCTGGGCCCGCCCACTTCCGCTTTGGGGGCCAGCAACAGCTGCCAGGGCAAGCCTGGGCATGGCAGGGGGCTTAAGGGGGCCTGGGCCCGCCCACTTCCGCTTTGGGGGCCAGCAACAGTTGCCAGGGCAAGCCTGGGCATGGCAGGGGGCTTAGGGGGGCCTGGGCCCGCCCACTTCCGCTTTGGGGGCCTGCAACAGTTGCCAGGGCAAGCCTGGGCATGGCAGGGGGCTTAAGGGGGACTGGGCCCTCCCACTTCCGCTTTGGGGGCCAGCAACAGCTGCCAGGGCAAGCCTGGGCATGGCAGGGGGCTTAAGGGGGCCTGGGCCCGCCCACTTCCGCTTTTGGGGCCAGCAACAGCTGCCAGGGCAAGCCTGGGCATGGCAGGGGGCTTAAGGGGGCCTGGGCCCGCCCACTTCCGCTTTGGGGGCCAGCAACAGTTGCCAGGGCAAGCTTGGGCATGGCAGTGGGCTTTAGGGGACCTGGGCCCGCCCACTTCCGCTTTGGGGGCCAGCAACAGTTGCCAGGGCAAGCCTGGGCATGGCAGGGGGCTTAAGGTGATCTGGGCCCGCCCAATTCCGCTTTGGGGGCCAGCAACAGTTGCCAGGGCAAGCCTGGGCATGGCAGGGGGCTTAAGGGGGCCTGGGCCCGCCCACTTCAACTTTGGGGGAGAACATTAGTTGCCAGGGCAAGCCTGGGCATGGCAGGGGGCTTAGGGGGGCCTGGGCCCGCCCACTTCCGCTTTGAGGGCCAGCAACAGTTGCCAGGGCAAGCCTGGGCATGGCAGGGGGCTTAAGGGGGCCTGGGCCCGCCCACTTCCGCTTTGGGGGCCAGCAACAGTTGCCAGGGCAAACCTGGGCATGGCAGGGGGCTTAAGGGGGCCTGGGCCCGCCCACTTCCGCTTTGGGGGCCAGCAACAGTTGCCAGGGCAAGCCTGGGCATGGCAGGGGGCTTAAGGGGGACTGGGCCCGCCCACTTTCGCTTTGGGGGCCAGCAACAGTTGCCAGGGCAAGCCTGGGCATGGCAGGGGGCTTAAGGGGGCCTGGGCCTGCCCACTTCCGCTTTGGGGTGCAGCAACAGCTGCCAGGGCAAGCCTGGGCATGGCAGGGGGCTTAAGGGGGCCTGGGCCCGCCCACTTCCGCTTTGGGGGCCAGCAACAGCTGCCAGGGCAAGCATGGGCATGGCAGGGGGCTTAAGGGGGCCTGGGCCCGCCCACTTCCGCTTTGGGGGCCAGCAACAGCTGCCAGGGCAAGCCTGGGCATGGCAGGGGGCTTAAGGGGGCCTGGGCCCTCCCACTTCCGCTTTGGGGGCCAGCAACAGCTGCCAGGGCAAGCCTGGGCATGGCAGGGGGCTAAAGGGGGCCTGGGCCCGCCCACTTCAACTTTGGGGGAGAACATTAGTTGCCAGGGCAAGCCTGGGCATGGCAGGGTGCTTAAGGGGGCCTGGGCCCGCCCACTTCCGCTTTGGGGGCCAGCAACAGTTGCCAGGGCAAGCCTGAGCATGGCAGGGGGCTTAGGGGGGCCTGGGCCCGCCCACTTCCGCTTTGGGGGCCTGCAACAGTTGCCAGGGCAAGCCTGGGCATGGCAGGGGGCTTAAGGGGGCCTGGGCCCGCCCACTTCCGCTTTGGGGGCCAGCAACAGTTTCCAGGGCAAGCCTGGGCATGGCAGGGGGCTTAAGGGGGCCTGGGCCCGCCCACTTCCGCTTTGGGGGCCAGCAACAGCTGCCAGGGCAAGCCTGGGCATGGCAGGGGGCTTAAGGGGGCCTGGGCCCGCCCACTTCCGCTTTGGGGGCCAGCAACAGTTGCCAAGCCAAGCTTGGGCATGGCAGTGGGCTTTAGGGGACCTGGGCCCGCCCACTTCCGCTTTGGGGGCCAGCAACAGCTGCCAGGGCAAACCTGGGCATGGCAGTGGGCTTAAGGGAGCCTGGGCCCGCCCACTTCCGCTTTGGGGGCCAGCAACAGCTGCCAGGGCAAGCCTGGGCATGGCAGGGGGCTTAAGGGGGCCTGGGCCCTCCCACTTCCGCTTTGGGGGCCAGCAACAGCTGCCAGGGCAAGCCTGGGCATGGCAGGGGGCTTAAGGGGGCCTTTGCCCTTCCCACTTCCGCTTTGGGGGCCAGCAACAGCTGCCAGGGCAAGCCTGGGCATGGCAGGGGGCTTAAGGGGGCCTGGGCCCGCCCACTTCCGCTTTGGGGGCCAGCAACAGTTGCCAAGCCAAGCTTGGGCATGGCAGTGGGCTTTAGGGGACCTGGGCCCGCCCACTTCCGCTTTGGGGGCCAGCAACAGCTGCCAGGGCAAACCTGGGCATGGCAGTGGGCTTAAGGGGGCCTGGGCCCGCCCACTTCCGCTTTGGGGGCCAGCAACAGCTGCCAGGGCAAGCCTGGGCATGGCAGGGGGCTTAAGGGGGCCTGGGCCCTCCCACTTCCGCTTTGGGGGCCAGCAACAGCTGCCAGGGCAAGCCTGGGCATGGCAGGGGGCTTAAGGGGGCCTTTGCCCTTCCCAATTCCGCTTTGGGGGCCAGTAACAGCTGCCAGGGCAAGCCTGGGCATGGCAGGGGGCTTAAGGGGGCCTGTGCCCTTCCCACTTCCGCTTTGGGGGCCAGCAACAGCTGCCAGGGCAAGCCTGGGCATGGCAGGGGGCTTAAGGGGGCCTGGGCCCGCCCACTTCCGCTTTGGGGGCCAGCAACAGCTGCCAGGGCAAGCCTGGGCATGGCAGGGGGCTTAGGGGGCCTGGGCCCGCCCACTTCCGCTTTGGGGGCCAGCAACAGTTGCCAGGGCAAGCCTGGGCATGGCAGGGGGCTTAAGGTGACCTGGGCCCGCCCACTTCCGCTTTGGGGGCCAGCAACATTTGCCAGGGCAAGCCTGGGCATGGCAGGGGGCTTAAGGGGGCCTGGGCCCGCCCACTTCAACTTTGGGGGAGAACATTAGTTGCCAGGGCAAGCCTGGGCATGGCAGGGGGCTTATGGGGGCCTGGGCCCGCCCACTTCTGCTTTGGGGGCCAGCAACAGTTGCCAGGGCAAGCCTGGGCATGGCAGGGGGCTTAGGGGGGCCTGGGCCCGCCCACTTCCGCTTTGGGGGCCAGCATCAGTTGCCAGGGCAAGCCTGGGCATGGCAGGGGGCTTAAGGGGGCCTGGGCCCGCCCACTTCCGCTTTGGGGGACAGCAACAGTTGCTAGGGCAAGCCTGGGCATGGCAGGGGGCTTAAGGGGGACTGGGCCCTCCCACTTCCGCTTTGGGGGCCAGCAACAGCTGCCAGGGCAAGCCTGGGCATGGCAGGGGGCTTAAGGGGGCCTGGGACCGCCCACTTCCGCTTTGGGGGCCAGCAACAGCTGCCAGGGCAAACCTGGGCATGGCAGGGGGCTTAAGGGGGCCTGGGCCCGCCCACTTCCGCTTTGGGGGCCAGCAACAGCTGCCAGGGCAAGCCTGGGCATGGCAGGGGGCATAGGGGGGCCTGGGCCCGCCCACTTCCGCTTTGGGGGCCAGCAACAGTTGCCAGGGCAAGCCTGGGCATGGCAGGGGGCTTAAGGGGGCCTGGGCCCGCCCACTTCCGCTTTGGGGGCCAGCAACAGTTGCCAGGGCAAGCCTGGGCATGGCAGGGGGCTTAAGGGGGCCTGGGCCCGCCCACTTCCGCTTTTGGGGCCAGCAACAGTTGCCAGGGCAAGCCTGGGCATGGCAGGGGGCTTAAGGGTGTCTGGGCCCGCCCACTTCCGCTTTGGGGGCCAGCAACAGCTACCAGGGCAAACCTGGGCATGGCAGGGGGCTTATGGGGGCCTGGGCCCGCCCACTTCCGCTTTGGGGGCCAGCAACAGCTGCCAGGGCAAGCCTGGGCATGGCAGGGGGCTTAGGGGGGTCTGGGCCCACCCACTTCCGCTTTGGGGACCAGCAACAGTTGCCATGGCAAGCCTGGGCATGGCAGCCGGCTTAGGGGGGCCTGGGCCCGCCCACTTCCGCTTTGGGGGCCAGCAACATTTGCAAGGGCAAGCCTGGGCATGGCAGGGGGCTTAAGGGGGCCTGGGCCCGCCCACTTCAACTTTGGGGGAGAACATTAGTTGCCAGGGCAAGCCTGGGCATGGCAGGGGGCTTAGGGGGGCCTGGGCCCGCCCACTTCCGCTTTGGGGGCCAGCATCAGTTGCCAGGGCAAGCCTGGGCATGGCAGGGGGCTTAGGGGGGCCTGGGCCCGCCCACTTCCGCTTTGGGGGCCAGCATCAGTTGCCAGGGCAAGCCTGGGCATGGCAGGGGGCTTAAGGGGGCCTGGGCCCGCCCACTTCCGCTTTGGGGGCCAGCATCAGTTGCCAGGGCAAGCCTGGGCATGGCAGGGGGCTTAAGGGGGCCTGGGCCCGCCCACTTTCGCTTTGGGGGCCAGCAACAGTTGCCAGGGCAAGCCTGGGCATGGCAGGGGGCTTAAGGGGGCCTGGGCCTGCCCACTTCCGCTTTGGGGTGCAGCAACAGCTGCCAGGGCAAGCCTGGGCATGGCAGGGGGCTTAGGGGGGCCTGGGCCCGCCCACTTCCGCTTTGGGGGCCAGCATCAGTTGCCAGGGCAAGCCTGGGCATGGCAGGGGGCTTAGGGGGGCCTGGGCCCGCCCACTTCCGCTTTGGGGGCCAGCATCAGTTGCCAGGGCAAGCCTGGGCATGGCAGGGGGCTTAAGGGGGCCTGGGCCCGCCCACTTCCGCTTTGGGGGCCAGCATCAGTTGCCAGGGCAAGCCTGGGCATGGCAGGGGGCTTAAGGGGGCCTGGGCCCGCCCACTTCCACTTTGGGGGCCAGCAACAGTTGCCAGGGCAAGCCTGGGCATGGCAGGGGGCTTAAGGGGGCCTGGGCCCGCCCACTTTCGCTTTGGGGGCCAGCAACAGTTGCCAGGGCAAGCCTGGGCATGGCAGGGGGCTTAAGGGGGCCTGGGCCTGCCCACTTCCGCTTTGGGGTGCAGCAACAGCTGCCAGGGCAAGCCTGGGCATGGCAGGGGGCTTAAGGGGTCCTGGGCCCGCCCACTTCCGCTTTGGGGCCAGCAACAGCTGCCAGGGCAAGCCTGGGCATGGCAGGCGGCTTAGGGGGGCCTGGGACCATCCACTTCCGCTTTGGGGGCCAGCAACAGCTGCCAGGGCAAGCATGGGCATGGCAGGGGGCTTAGGGGGGTCTGGGCCCACCCACTTCCGCTTTGGGGGCCAGCAACAGTTGCCAGGGCAAGCCTGGGCATGGCAGGGGGCTTAAGGGGGCCTGGGCCCGCCCACTTTCGCTTTGGGGGCCAGCAACAGTTGCCAGGGCAAGCCTGGGCATGGCAGGGGGCTTAAGGGGGCCTGGGCCCTCCCACTTCCGCTTTGGGGGCCAGCAACAGCTGCCAGGGCAAGCCTGGGCATGGCAGGGGGCTTAAGGAGGCCTGGGCCCGCCCACTTCCGCTTTGGGGGCCAGCAACAGCTGCCAGGGCAAACCTGGGCATGGCAGGGGGCTTAAGGGGGCCTGGGCCCGCCCACTTCCGCTTTGGGGGCCAGCAACAGCTGCCAGGGCAAGCCTGGGCATGGCAGGGGGCTTAAGGGGGCCTGTGCCCTTCCCACTTCCGCTTTGGGGGCCAGCAACAGCTACCAGGGCAAGCCTGGGCATGGCAGGGGGCTTAAGGGGGCCTGTGCCCTTCCCACTTCCGCTTTGGGGGCCAGCAACAGCTGCCAGGGCAAGCCTGGGCATGGCAGGGGGCTTAAGGGGGCCTGGGCCCGCCCACTTCCGCTTTTGGGGCCAGCAACAGCTGCCAGGGCAAGCCTGGGCATGGCAGGGGGCTTAAGGGGGCCTGGGCCCGCCCACTTCCGCTTTGGGGGCCAGCAACAGTTGCCAGGGCAAGCTTGGGCATGGCAGTGGGCTTTAGGGGACCTGGGCCCGCCCACTTCCGCTTTGGGGGCCAGCAACAGTTGCCAGGGCAAGCCTGGGCATGGCAGGGGGCTTAAGGTGATCTGGGCCCGCCCAATTCCGCTTTGGGGGCCAGCAACAGTTGCCAGGGCAAGCCTGGGCATGGCAGGGGGCTTAAGGGGGCCTGGGCCCGCCCACTTCAACTTTGGGGGAGACAATTAGTTGCCAGGGCAAGCCTGGGCATGGCAGGGGGCTTAGGGGGGCCTGGGCCCGCCCAGTTCCGCTTTGAGGGCCAGCAACAGTTGCCAGGGCAAGCCTGGGCATGGCAGGGGGCTTAAGGGGGCCTGGGCCCGCCCACTTCCGCTTTGGGGGCCAGCAACAGTTGCCAGGGCAAACCTGGGCATGGCAGGGGGCTTAAGGGGGCCTGGGCCCGCCCACTTCCGCTTTGGGGGCCAGCAACAGCTGCCAGGGCAAGCATGGGCATGGCAGGGGGCTTAAGGGGGCCTGGGCCCGCCCACTTCCGCTTTGGGGGCCAGCAACAGCTGCCAGGGCAAGCCTGGGCATGGCAGGGGGCTTAAGGGGGCCTGGGCCCTCCCACTTCCGCTTTGGGGGCCAGCAACAGCTGCCAGGGCAAGCCTGGGCATGGCAGGGGGCTAAAGGGGGCCTGGGCCCGCCCACTTCAACTTTGGGGGAGAACATTAGTTGCCAGGGCAAGCCTGGGCATGGCAGGGTGCTTAAGGGGGCCTGGGCCCGCCCACTTCCGCTTTGGGGGCCAGCAACAGTTGCCAGGGCAAGCCTGAGCATGGCAGGGGGCTTAGGGGGGCCTGGGCCCGCCCACTTCCGCTTTGGGGGCCTGCAACAGTTGCCAGGGCAAGCCTGGGCATGGCAGGGGGCTTAAGGGGGCCTGGGCCCGCCCACTTCCGCTTTGGGGGCCAGCAACAGTTTCCAGGGCAAGCCTGGGCATGGCAGGGGGCTTAAGGGGGCCTGGGCCCGCCCACTTCCGCTTTGGGGGCCAGCAACAGCTGCCAGGGCAAGCCTGGGCATGGCAGGGGGCTTAAGGGGGCCTGGGCCCGCCCACTTCCGCTTTGGGGGCCAGCAACAGTTGCCAAGCCAAGCTTGGGCATGGCAGTGGGCTTTAGGGGACCTGGGCCCGCCCACTTCCGCTTTGGGGGCCAGCAACAGCTGCCAGGGCAAACCTGGGCATGGCAGTGGGCTTAAGGGGGCCTGGGCCCGCCCACTTCCGCTTTGGGGGCCAGCAACAGCTGCCAGGGCAAGCCTGGGCATGGCAGGGGGCTTAAGGGGGCCTGGGCCCTCCCACTTCCGCTTTGGGGGCCAGCAACAGCTGCCAGGGCAAGCCTGGGCATGGCAGGGGGCTTAAGGGGGCCTTTGCCCTTCCCACTTCCGCTTTGGGGGCCAGTAACAGCTGCCAGGGCAAGCCTGGGCATGGCAGGGGGCTTAAGGGGGCCTGTGCCCTTCCCACTTCCGCTTTGGGGGCCAGCAACAGCTGCCAGGGCTTGCCTGGGCATGGCAGGGGGCTTAAGGGGGCCTGGGCCCGCCCACTTCCGCTTTGGGGGCCAGCAACAGCTGCCAGGGCAAGCCTGGGCATGGCAGGGGGCTTAGGGGGGTCTGGGCCCACCCACTTCCGCTTTGGGGACCAGCAACAGTTGCCATGGCAAGCCTGGGCATGGCAGCCGGCTTAGGGGGGCCTGGGCCCGCCCACTTCCGCTTTGGGGGCCAGCAACATTTGCAAGGGCAAGCCTGGGCATGGCAGGGGGCTTAAGGGGGCCTGGGCCCGCCCACTTCAACTTTGGGGGAGAACATTAGTTGCCAGGGCAAGCCTGGGCATGGCAGGGGGCTTAGGGGGGCCTGGGCCCGCCCACTTCCGCTTTGGGGGCCAGCATCAGTTGCCAGGGCAAGCCTGGGCATGGCAGGGGGCTTAGGGGGGCCTGGGCCCGCCCACTTCCGCTTTGGGGGCCAGCATCAGTTGCCAGGGCAAGCCTGGGCATGGCAGGGGGCTTAAGGGGGCCTGGGCCCGCCCACTTCCGCTTTGGGGGCCAGCATCAGTTGCCAGGGCAAGCCTGGGCATGGCAGGGGGCTTAAGGGGGCCTGGGCCCGCCCACTTCCGCTTTGGGGGCCAGCATCAGTTGCCAGGGCAAGCCTGGGCATGGCAGGGGGCTTAAGGGGGCCTGGGCCCGCCCACTTCCGCTTTGGGGGCCAGCATCAGTTGCCAGGGCAAGCCTGGGCATGGCAGGGGGCTTAAGGGGGCCTGGGCCCGCCCACTTCCGCTTTGGGGGCCAGCAACAGTTGCCAGGGCAAGCCTGGGCATGGCAGGGGGCTTAAGGGGGCCTGGGCCCGCCCACTTTCGCTTTGGGGGCCAGCAACAGTTGCCAGTGCAAGCCTGGGCATGGCAGGGGGCTTAAGGGGGCCTGGGCCTGCCCACTTCCGCTTTGGGGTGCAGCAACAGCTGCCAGGGCAAGCCTGGGCATGGCAGGGGGCTTAAGGGGTCCTGGGCCCGCCCACTTCCGCTTTGGGGCCAGCAACAGCTGCCAGGGCAAGCCTGGGCATGGCAGGCGGCTTAGGGGGGCCTGGGACCATCCACTTCCGCTTTGGGGGCCAGCAACAGCTGCCAGGGCAAGCATGGGCATGGCAGGGGGCTTAGGGGGGTCTGGGCCCACCCACTTCCGCTTTGGGGGCCAGCATCAGTTGCCAGGGCAAGCCTGGGCATGGCAGGGGGCTTAGGGGGGCCTGGGCCCGCCCACTTCCGCTTTGGGGGCCAGCATCAGTTGCCAGGGCAAGCCTGGGCATGGCAGTGGGCTTAAGGGGGCCTGGGCCCTCCCACTTCCGCTTTGGGGGCCAGCAACAGCTGCCAGGGCAAGCCTGGGCATGGCAGGGGGCTTAAGGGGGCCTGGGCCCTCCCACTTCCGCTTTGGGGGCCAGCAACAGCTGCCAGGGCAAGCCTGGGCATGGCAGGGGGCTTAAGGGGGCCTTTGCCCTTCCCACTTCCGCTTTGGGGGCCAGTAACAGCTGCCAGGGCAAGCCTGGGCATGGCAGGGGGCTTAAGGGGGCCTGTGCCCTTCCCACTTCCGCTTTGGGGGCCAGCAACAGCTGCCAGGGCTTGCCTGGGCATGGCAGGGGGCTTAAGGGGGCCTGGGCCCGCCCACTTCCGCTTTGGGGGCCAGCAACAGCTGCCAGGGCAAGCCTGGGCATGGCAGGGGGCTTAGGGGGGTCTGGGCCCACCCACTTCCGCTTTGGGGACCAGCAACAGTTGCCATGGCAAGCCTGGGCATGGCAGCCGGCTTAGGGGGGCCTGGGCCCGCCCACTTCCGCTTTGGGGGCCAGCAACAGTTGCCAAGCCAAGCTTGGGCATGGCAGTGGGCTTTAGGGGACCTGGGCCCGCCCACTTCCGCTTTGGGGGCCAGCAACAGCTGCCAGGGCAAACCTGGGCATGGCAGTGGGCTTAAGGGGGCCTGGGCCCGCCCACTTCCGCTTTGGGGGCCAGCAACAGCTGCCAGGGCAAGCCTGGGCATGGCAGGGGGCTTAAGGGGGCCTGGGCCCTCCCACTTCCGCTTTGGGGGCCAGCAACAGCTGCCAGGGCAAGCCTGGGCATGGCAGGGGGCTTAAGGGGGCCTTTGCCCTTCCCAATTCCGCTTTGGGGGCCAGTAACAGCTGCCAGGGCAAGCCTGGGCATGGCAGGGGGCTTAAGGGGGCCTGTGTTCTTCCCACTTCCGCTTTGGGGGCCAGCAACAGCTGCCAGGGCAAGCCTGGGCATGGCAGGGGGCTTAAGGGGGCCTGGGCCCGCCCACTTCCGCTTTGGGGGCCAGCAACAGCTGCCAGGGCAAGCCTGGGCATGGCAGGGGGCTTAGGGGGCCTGGGCCCGCCCACTTCCGCTTTGGGGGCCAGCAACAGTTGCCAGGGCAAGCCTGGGCATGGCAGGGGGCTTAAGGTGACCTGGGCCCGCCCACTTCCGCTTTGGGGGCCAGCAACATTTGCCAGGGCAAGCCTGGGCATGGCAGGGGGCTTAAGGGGGCCTGGGCCCGCCCACTTCAACTTTGGGGGAGAACATTAGTTGCCAGGGCAAGCCTGGGCATGGCAGGGGGCTTATGGGGGCCTGGGCCCGCCCACTTCTGCTTTGGGGGCCAGCAACAGTTGCCAGGGCAAGCCTGGGCATGGCAGGGGGCTTAGGGGGGCCTGGGCCCGCCCACTTCCGCTTTGGGGGCCAGCATCAGTTGCCAGGGCAAGCCTGGGCATGGCAGGGGGCTTAAGGGGGCCTGGGCCCGCCCACTTCCGCTTTGGGGGACAGCAACAGTTGCTAGGGCAAGCCTGGGCATGGCAGGGGGCTTAAGGGGGACTGGGCCCTCCCACTTTCGCTTTGGGGGCCAGCAACAGCTGCCAGGGCAAGCCTGGGCATGGCAGGGGGCTTAAGGGGGCCTGGGACCGCCCACTTCCGCTTTGGGGGCCAGCAACAGCTGCCAGGGCAAACCTGGGCATGGCAGGGGGCTTAAGGGGGCCTGGGCCCGCCCACTTCCGCTTTGGGGGCCAGCAACAGCTGCCAGGGCAAGCCTGGGCATGGCAGGGGGCATAGGGGGGCCTGGGCCCGCCCACTTCCGCTTTGGGGGCCAGCAACAGTTGCCAGGGCAAGCCTGGGCATGGCAGGGGGCTTAAGGGGGCCTGGGCCCGCCCACTTCCGCTTTGGGGGCCAGCAACAGTTGCCAGGGCAAGCCTGGGCATGGCAGGGGGCTTAAGGGGGCCTGGGCCCGCCCACTTCCGCTTTTGGGGCCAGCAACAGTTGCCAGGGCAAGCCTGGGCATGGCAGGGGGCTTAAGGGTGTCTGGGCCCGCCCACTTCCGCTTTGGGGGCCAGCAACAGCTACCAGGGCAAACCTGGGCATGGCAGGGGGCTTATGGGGGCCTGGGCCCGCCCACTTCCGCTTTGGGGGCCAGCAACAGCTGCCAGGGCAAGCCTGGGCATGGCAGGGGGCTTAGGGGGGTCTGGGCCCACCCACTTCCGCTTTGGGGACCAGCAACAGTTGCCATGGCAAGCCTGGGCATGGCAGCCGGCTTAGGGGGGCCTGGGCCCGCCCACTTCCGCTTTGGGGGCCAGCAACATTTGCAAGGGCAAGCCTGGGCATGGCAGGGGGCTTAAGGGGGCCTGGGCCCGCCCACTTCAACTTTGGGGGAGAACATTAGTTGCCAGGGCAAGCCTGGGCATGGCAGGGGGCTTAGGGGGGCCTGGGCCCGCCCACTTCCGCTTTGGGGGCCAGCATCAGTTGCCAGGGCAAACCTGGGCATGGCAGGGGGCTTATGGGGGCCTGGGCCCGCCCACTTCCGCTTTGGGGGCCAGCAACAGCTGCCAGGGCAAGCCTGGGCATGGCAGGGGGCTTAGGGGGGTCTGGGCCCACCCACTTCCGCTTTGGGGACCAGCAACAGTTGCCATGGCAAGCCTGGGCATGGCAGCCGGCTTAGAGGGGCCTGGGCCCGCCCACTTCCGCTTTGGGGGCCAGCAACATTTGCAAGGGCAAGCCTGGGCATGGCAGGGGGCTTAAGGGGGCCTGGGCCCGCCCACTTCAACTTTGGGGGAGAACATTAGTTGCCAGGGCAAGCCTGGGCATGGCAGGGGGCTTAGGGGGGCCTGGGCCCGCCCACTTCCGCTTTGGGGGCCAGCATCAGTTGCCAGGGCAAGCCTGGGCATGGCAGGGGGCTTAAGGGGGCCTGGGCCCGCCCACTTCCGCTTTGGGGGCCAGCATCAGTTGCCAGGGCAAGCCTGGGCATGGCAGGGGGCTTAAGGGGGCCTGGGCCCGCCCACTTTCGCTTTGGGGGCCAGCAACAGTTGCCAGGGCAAGCCTGGGCATGGCAGGGGGCTTAAGGGGGCCTGGGCCTGCCCACTTCCGCTTTGGGGTGCAGCAACAGCTGCCAGGGCAAGCCTGGGCATGGCAGGGGGCTTAGGGGGGCCTGGGCCCGCCCACTTCCGCTTTGGGGGCCAGCATCAGTTGCCAGGGCAAGCCTGGGCATGGCAGGGGGCTTAGGGGGGCCTGGGCCCGCCCACTTCCGCTTTGGGGGCCAGCATCAGTTGCCAGGGCAAGCCTGGGCATGGCAGGGGGCTTAAGGGGGCCTGGGCCCGCCCACTTCCGCTTTGGGGGCCAGCATCAGTTGCCAGGGCAAGCCTGGGCATGGCAGGGGGCTTAAGGGGGCCTGGGCCCGCCCACTTCCACTTTGGGGGCCAGCAACAGTTGCCAGGGCAAGCCTGGGCATGGCAGGGGGCTTAAGGGGGCCTGGGCCCGCCCACTTTCGCTTTGGGGGCCAGCAACAGTTGCCAGGGCAAGCCTGGGCATGGCAGGGGGCTTAAGGGGGCCTGGGCCTGCCCACTTCCGCTTTGGGGTGCAGCAACAGCTGCCAGGGCAAGCCTGGGCATGGCAGGGGGCTTAAGGGGTCCTGGGCCCGCCCACTTCCGCTTTGGGGCCAGCAACAGCTGCCAGGGCAAGCCTGGGCATGGCAGGCGGCTTAGGGGGGCCTGGGACCATCCACTTCCGCTTTGGGGGCCAGCAACAGCTGCCAGGGCAAGCATGGGCATGGCAGGGGGCTTAGGGGGGTCTGGGCCCACCCACTTCCGCTTTGGGGGCCAGCAACAGTTGCCAGGGCAAGCCTGGGCATGGCAGGGGGCTTAGGGGGGCCTGGGCCCGCCCACTTCCGCTTTGGGGGTCAGCATCAATTGCCAGGGCAAGCCTGGGCATGGCAGGGGGCTTAGGGGGGCCTGGGCCCGCCCACTTCCGCTTTGGGGGCCAGCATCAGTTGCCAGGGCAAGCCTGGGCATGGCAGGGGGCTTAAGGGGGCCTGGGCCCGCCCACTTCCGCTTTGGGGGCCAGCATCAGTTGCCAGGGCAAGCCTGGGCATGGCAGGGGGCTTAAGGGGGCCTGGGCCCGCCCACTTCCGCTTTGGGGGCCAGCAACAGTTGCCAGGGCAAGCCTGGGCATGGCAGGGGGCTTAAGGGGGCCTGGGCCCGCCCACTTTCGCTTTGGGGGCCAGCAACAGTTGCCAGGGCAAGCCTGGGCATGGCAGGGGGCTTAAGGGGGCCTGGGCCTGCCCACTTCCGCTTTGGGGTGCAGCAACAGCTGCCAGGGCAAGCCTGGGCATGGCAGGGGGCTTAAGGGGTCCTGGGCCCGCCCACTTCCGCTTTGGGGCCAGCAACAGCTGCCAGGGCAAGCCTGGGCATGGCAGGCGGCTTAGGGGGGCCTGGGACCATCCACTTCCGCTTTGGGGGCCAGCAACAGCTGCCAGGGCAAGCATGGGCATGGCAGGGGGCTTAGGGGGGTCTGGGCCCACCCACTTCCGCTTTGGGGGCCAGCAACAGTTGCCAGGGCAAGCCTGGGCATGGCAGGGGGCTTAAGGGTGTCTGGGCCCGCCCACTTCCGCTTTGGGGGCCAGCAACAGCTACCAGGGCAAACCTGGGCATGGCAGGGGGCTTATGGGGGCCTGGGCCCGCCCACTTCCGCTTTGGGGGCCAGCAACAGCTGCCAGGGCAAGCCTGGGCATGGCAGGGGGCTTAGGGGGGTCTGGGCCCACCCACTTCCGCTTTGGGGACCAGCAACAGTTGCCATGGCAAGCCTGGGCATGGCAGCCGGCTTAGGGGGGCCTGGGCCCGCCCACTTCCGCTTTGGGGGCCAGCAACATTTGCAAGGGCAAGCCTGGGCATGGCAGGGGGCTTAAGGGGGCCTGGGCCCGCCCACTTCAACTTTGGGGGAGAACATTAGTTGCCAGGGCAAGCCTGGGCATGGCAGGGGGCTTAGGGGGGCCTGGGCCCGCCCACTTCCGCTTTGGGGGCCAGCATCAGTTGCCAGGGCAAACCTGGGCATGGCAGGGGGCTTATGGGGGCCTGGGCCCGCCCACTTCCGCTTTGGGGGCCAGCAACAGCTGCCAGGGCAAGCCTGGGCATGGCAGGGGGCTTAGGGGGGTCTGGGCCCACCCACTTCCGCTTTGGGGACCAGCAACAGTTGCCATGGCAAGCCTGGGCATGGCAGCCGGCTTAGGGGGGCCTGGGCCCGCCCACTTCCGCTTTGGGGGCCAGCAACATTTGCAAGGGCAAGCCTGGGCATGGCAGGGGGCTTAAGGGGGCCTGGGCCCGCCCACTTCAACTTTGGGGGAGAACATTAGTTGCCAGGGCAAGCCTGGGCATGGCAGGGGGCTTAGGGGGGCCTGGGCCCGCCCACTTCCGCTTTGGGGGCCAGCATCAGTTGCCAGGGCAAGCCTGGGCATGGCAGGGGGCTTAAGGGGGCCTGGGCCCGCCCACTTCCGCTTTGGGGGCCAGCATCAGTTGCCAGGGCAAGCCTGGGCATGGCAGGGGGCTTAAGGGGGCCTGGGCCCGCCCACTTTCGCTTTGGGGGCCAGCAACAGTTGCCAGGGCAAGCCTGGGCATGGCAGGGGGCTTAAGGGGGCCTGGGCCTGCCCACTTCCGCTTTGGGGTGCAGCAACAGCTGCCAGGGCAAGCCTGGGCATGGCAGGGGGCTTAGGGGGGCCTGGGCCCGCCCACTTCCGCTTTGGGGGCCAGCATCAGTTGCCAGGGCAAGCCTGGGCATGGCAGGGGGCTTAGGGGGGCCTGGGCCCGCCCACTTCCGCTTTGGGGGCCAGCATCAGTTGCCAGGGCAAGCCTGGGCATGGCAGGGGGCTTAAGGAGGCCTGGGCCCGCCCACTTCCGCTTTGGGGGCCAGCAACAGCTGCCAGGGCAAACCTGGGCATGGCAGGGGGCTTAAGGGGGCCTGGGCCCGCCCACTTCCGCTTTGGGGGCCAGCAACAGCTGCCAGGGCAAGCCTGGGCATGGCAGGGGGCTTAAGGGGGCCTGTGCCCTTCCCACTTCCGCTTTGGGGGCCAGCAACAGCTACCAGGGCAAGCCTGGGCATGGCAGGGGGCTTAAGGGGGCCTGTGCCCTTCCCACTTCCGCTTTGGGGGCCAGCAACAGCTGCCAGGGCAAGCCTGGGCATGGCAGGGGGCTTAAGGGGGCCTGGGCCCGCCCACTTCCGCTTTTGGGGCCAGCAACAGCTGCCAGGGCAAGCCTGGGCATGGCAGGGGGCTTAAGGGGGCCTGGGCCCGCCCACTTCCGCTTTGGGGGCCAGCAACAGTTGCCAGGGCAAGCTTGGGCATGGCAGTGGGCTTTAGGGGACCTGGGCCCGCCCACTTCCGCTTTGGGGGCCAGCAACAGTTGCCAGGGCAAGCCTGGGCATGGCAGGGGGCTTAAGGTGATCTGGGCCCGCCCAATTCCGCTTTGGGGGCCAGCAACAGTTGCCAGGGCAAGCCTGGGCATGGCAGGGGGCTTAAGGGGGCCTGGGCCCGCCCACTTCAACTTTGGGGGAGACAATTAGTTGCCAGGGCAAGCCTGGGCATGGCAGGGGGCTTAGGGGGGCCTGGGCCCGCCCAGTTCCGCTTTGAGGGCCAGCAACAGTTGCCAGGGCAAGCCTGGGCATGGCAGGGGGCTTAAGGGGGCCTGGGCCCGCCCACTTCCGCTTTGGGGGCCAGCAACAGTTGCCAGGGCAAACCTGGGCATGGCAGGGGGCTTAAGGGGGCCTGGGCCCGCCCACTTCCGCTTTGGGGGCCAGCAACAGCTGCCAGGGCAAGCATGGGCATGGCAGGGGGCTTAAGGGGGCCTGGGCCCGCCCACTTCCGCTTTGGGGGCCAGCAACAGCTGCCAGGGCAAGCCTGGGCATGGCAGGGGGCTTAAGGGGGCCTGGGCCCTCCCACTTCCGCTTTGGGGGCCAGCAACAGCTGCCAGGGCAAGCCTGGGCATGGCAGGGGGCTAAAGGGGGCCTGGGCCCGCCCACTTCAACTTTGGGGGAGAACATTAGTTGCCAGGGCAAGCCTGGGCATGGCAGGGTGCTTAAGGGGGCCTGGGCCCGCCCACTTCCGCTTTGGGGGCCAGCAACAGTTGCCAGGGCAAGCCTGAGCATGGCAGGGGGCTTAGGGGGGCCTGGGCCCGCCCACTTCCGCTTTGGGGGCCTGCAACAGTTGCCAGGGCAAGCCTGGGCATGGCAGGGGGCTTAAGGGGGCCTGGGCCCGCCCACTTCCGCTTTGGGGGCCAGCAACAGTTTCCAGGGCAAGCCTGGGCATGGCAGGGGGCTTAAGGGGGCCTGGGCCCGCCCACTTCCGCTTTGGGGGCCAGCAACAGCTGCCAGGGCAAGCCTGGGCATGGCAGGGGGCTTAAGGGGGCCTGGGCCCGCCCACTTCCGCTTTGGGGGCCAGCAACAGTTGCCAAGCCAAGCTTGGGCATGGCAGTGGGCTTTAGGGGACCTGGGCCCGCCCACTTCCGCTTTGGGGGCCAGCAACAGCTGCCAGGGCAAACCTGGGCATGGCAGTGGGCTTAAGGGGGCCTGGGCCCGCCCACTTCCGCTTTGGGGGCCAGCAACAGCTGCCAGGGCAAGCCTGGGCATGGCAGGGGGCTTAAGGGGGCCTGGGCCCTCCCACTTCCGCTTTGGGGGCCAGCAACAGCTGCCAGGGCAAGCCTGGGCATGGCAGGGGGCTTAAGGGGGCCTTTGCCCTTCCCACTTCCGCTTTGGGGGCCAGTAACAGCTGCCAGGGCAAGCCTGGGCATGGCAGGGGGCTTAAGGGGGCCTGTGCCCTTCCCACTTCCGCTTTGGGGGCCAGCAACAGCTGCCAGGGCTTGCCTGGGCATGGCAGGGGGCTTAAGGGGGCCTGGGCCCGCCCACTTCCGCTTTGGGGGCCAGCAACAGCTGCCAGGGCAAGCCTGGGCATGGCAGGGGGCTTAGGGGGGTCTGGGCCCACCCACTTCCGCTTTGGGGACCAGCAACAGTTGCCATGGCAAGCCTGGGCATGGCAGCCGGCTTAGGGGGGCCTGGGCCCGCCCACTTCCGCTTTGGGGGCCAGCAACATTTGCAAGGGCAAGCCTGGGCATGGCAGGGGGCTTAAGGGGGCCTGGGCCCGCCCACTTCAACTTTGGGGGAGAACATTAGTTGCCAGGGCAAGCCTGGGCATGGCAGGGGGCTTAGGGGGGCCTGGGCCCGCCCACTTCCGCTTTGGGGGCCAGCATCAGTTGCCAGGGCAAGCCTGGGCATGGCAGGGGGCTTAGGGGGGCCTGGGCCCGCCCACTTCCGCTTTGGGGGCCAGCATCAGTTGCCAGGGCAAGCCTGGGCATGGCAGGGGGCTTAAGGGGGCCTGGGCCCGCCCACTTCCGCTTTGGGGGCCAGCATCAGTTGCCAGGGCAAGCCTGGGCATGGCAGGGGGCTTAAGGGGGCCTGGGCCCGCCCACTTCCGCTTTGGGGGCCAGCATCAGTTGCCAGGGCAAGCCTGGGCATGGCAGGGGGCTTAAGGGGGCCTGGGCCCGCCCACTTCCGCTTTGGGGGCCAGCAACAGTTGCCAGGGCAAGCCTGGGCATGGCAGGGGGCTTAAGGGGGCCTGGGCCCGCCCACTTTCGCTTTGGGGGCCAGCAACAGTTGCCAGGGCAAGCCTGGGCATGGCAGGGGGCTTAAGGGGGCCTGGGCCTGCCCACTTCCGCTTTGGGGTGCAGCAACAGCTGCCAGGGCAAGCCTGGGCATGGCAGGGGGCTTAAGGGGTCCTGGGCCCGCCCACTTCCGCTTTGGGGCCAGCAACAGCTGCCAGGGCAAGCCTGGGCATGGCAGGCGGCTTAGGGGGCCTGGGACCATCCACTTCCGCTTTGGGGGCCAGCAACAGCTGCCAGGGCAAGCATGGGCATGGCAGGGGGCTTAGGGGGGTCTGGGCCCACCCACTTCCGCTTTGGGGGCCAGCATCAGTTGCCAGGGCAAGCCTGGGCATGGCAGGGGGCTTAGGGGGGCCTGGGCCCGCCCACTTCCGCTTTGGGGGCCAGCAACAGTTTCCAGGGCAAGCCTGGGCATGGCAGGGGCTTAAGGGGGCCTGGGCCCGCCCACTTCCGCTTTGGGGGCCAGCAACAGCTGCCAGGGCAAGCCTGGGCATGGCAGGGGGCTTAAGGGGGCCTGGGCCCGCCCACTTCCGCTTTGGGGGCCAGCAACAGTTGCCAAGCCAAGCTTGGGCATGGCAGTGGGCTTTAGGGGACCTGGGCCCGCCCACTTCCGCTTTGGGGGCCAGCAACAGCTGCCAGGGCAAACCTGGGCATGGCAGTGGGCTTAAGGGGGCCTGGGCCCGCCCACTTCCGCTTTGGGGGCCAGCAACAGCTGCCAGGGCAAGCCTGGGCATGGCAGGGGGCTTAAGGGGGCCTGGGCCCTCCCACTTCCGCTTTGGGGGCCAGCAACAGCTGCCAGGGCAAGCCTGGGCATGGCAGGGGGCTTAAGGGGGCCTTTGCCCTTCCCACTTCCGCTTTGGGGGCCAGTAACAGCTGCCAGGGCAAGCCTGGGCATGGCAGGGGGCTTAAGGGGGCCTGTGCCCTTCCCACTTCCGCTTTGGGGGCCAGCAACAGCTGCCAGGGCTTGCCTGGGCATGGCAGGGGGCTTAAGGGGGCCTGGGCCCGCCCACTTCCGCTTTGGGGGCCAGCAACAGCTGCCAGGGCAAGCCTGGGCATGGCAGGGGGCTTAGGGGGGTCTGGGCCCACCCACTTCCGCTTTGGGGACCAGCAACAGTTGCCATGGCAAGCCTGGGCATGGCAGCCGGCTTAGGGGGGCCTGGGCCCGCCCACTTCCGCTTTGGGGGCCAGCAACATTTGCAAGGGCAAGCCTGGGCATGGCAGGGGGCTTAAGGGGGCCTGGGCCCGCCCACTTCAACTTTGGGGAGAACATTAGTTGCCATGGCAAGCCTGGGCATGGCAGGGGGCTTAGGGGGGCCTGGGCCCGCCCACTTCCGCTTTGGGGGCCAGCATCAGTTGCCAGGGCAAGCCTGGGCATGGCAGGGGGCTTAGGGGGGCCTGGGCCCGCCCACTTCCGCTTTGGGGGCCAGCATCAGTTGCCAGGGCAAGCCTGGGCATGGCAGGGGGCTTAAGGGGGCCTGGGCCCGCCCACTTCCGCTTTGGGGGCCAGCATCAGTTGCCAGGGCAAGCCTGGGCATGGCAGGGGGCTTAAGGGGGCCTGGGCCCGCCCACTTCCGCTTTGGGGGCCAGCATCAGTTGCCAGGGCAAGCCTGGGCATGGCAGGGGGCTTAAGGGGGCCTGGGCCCGCCCACTTCCGCTTTGGGGGCCAGCAACAGTTGCCAGGGCAAGCCTGGGCATGGCAGGGGGCTTAAGGGGGCCTGGGCCCGCCCACTTTCGCTTTGGGGGCCAGCAACAGTTGCCAGGGCAAGCCTGGGCATGGCAGGGGGCTTAAGGGGGCCTGGGCCTGCCCACTTCCGCTTTGGGGTGCAGCAACAGCTGCCAGGGCAAGCCTGGGCATGGCAGGGGGCTTAAGGGGTCCTGGGCCCGCCCACTTCCGCTTTGGGGCCAGCAACAGCTGCCAGGGCAAGCCTGGGCATGGCAGGCGGCTTAGGGGGGCCTGGGACCATCCACTTCCGCTTTGGGGGCCAGCAACAGCTGCCAGGGCAAGCATGGGCATGGCAGGGGGCTTAGGGGGGTCTGGGCCCACCCACTTCCGCTTTGGGGGCCAGCATCAGTTGCCAGGGCAAGCCTGGGCATGGCAGGGGGCTTAGGGGGGCCTGGGCCCGCCCACTTCCGCTTTGGGGGCCAGCATCAGTTGCCAGGGCAAGCCTGGGCATGGCAGTGGGCTTAAGGGGGCCTGGGCCCTCCCACTTCCGCTTTGGGGGCCAGCAACAGCTGCCAGGGCAAGCCTGGGCATGGCAGGGGGCTTAAGGGGGCCTGGGCCCTCCCACTTCCGCTTTGGGGGGCCAGCAACAGCTGCCAGGGCAAGCCTGGGCATGGCAGGGGGCTTAAGGGGGCCTTTGCCCTTCCCACTTCCGCTTTGGGGGCCAGTAACAGCTGCCAGGGCAAGCCTGGGCATGGCAGGGGGCTTAAGGGGGCCTGTGCCCTTCCCACTTCCGCTTTGGGGGCCAGCAACAGCTGCCAGGGCTTGCCTGGGCATGGCAGGGGGCTTAAGGGGGCCTGGGCCCGCCCACTTCCGCTTTGGGGGCCAGCAACAGCTGCCAGGGCAAGCCTGGGCATGGCAGGGGGCTTAGGGGGGTCTGGGCCCACCCACTTCCGCTTTGGGGACCAGCAACAGTTGCCATGGCAAGCCTGGGCATGGCAGCCGGCTTAGGGGGGCCTGGGCCCGCCCACTTCCGCTTTGGGGGCCAGCAACATTTGCAAGGGCAAGCCTGGGCATGGCAGGGGGCTTAAGGGGGCCTGGGCCCGCCCACTTCAACTTTGGGGGAGAACATTAGTTGCCAGGGCAAGCCTGGGCATGGCAGGGGGCTTAGGGGGGCCTGGGCCCGCCCACTTCCGCTTTGGGGGCCAGCATCAGTTGCCAGGGCAAGCCTGGGCATGGCAGGGGGCTTAGGGGGGCCTGGGCCCGCCCACTTCCGCTTTGGGGGCCAGCATCAGTTGCCAGGGCAAGCCTGGGCATGGCAGGGGGCTTAAGGGGGCCTGGGCCCGCCCACTTCCGCTTTGGGGGCCAGCAACAGCTGCCAGGGCAAGCCTGGGCATGGCAGGGGGCTTAGGGGGCCTGGGCCCGCCCACTTCCGCTTTGGGGGCCAGCAACAGTTGCCAGGGCAAGCCTGGGCATGGCAGGGGGCTTAAGGTGACCTGGGCCCGCCCACTTCCGCTTTGGGGCCAGCAACATTTGCCAGGGCAAGCCTGGGCATGGCAGGGGGCTTAAGGGGGCCTGGGCCCGCCCACTTCAACTTTGGGGGAGAACATTAGTTGCCAGGGCAAGCCTGGGCATGGCAGGGGGCTTATGGGGGCCTGGGCCCGCCCACTTCTGCTTTGGGGGCCAGCAACAGTTGCCAGGGCAAGCCTGGGCATGGCAGGGGGCTTAGGGGGGCCTGGGCCCGCCCACTTCCACTTTGGGGGCCAGCATCAGTTGCCAGGGCAAGCCTGGGCATGGCAGGGGGCTTAAGGGGGACTGGGCCCTCCCACTTCCGCTTTGGGGGCCAGCAACAGCTGCCAGGGCAAGCCTGGGCATGGCAGGGGGCTTAAGGGGGCCTGGGACCGCCCACTTCCGCTTTGGGGGCCAGCAACAGCTGCCAGGGCAAACCTGGGCATGGCAGGGGGCTTAAGGGGGCCTGGGCCCGCCCACTTCCGCTTTGGGGGCCAGCAACAGCTGCCAGGGCAAGCCTGGGCATGGCAGGGGGCATAGGGGGGCCTGGGCCCGCCCACTTCCGCTTTGGGGGCCAGCAACAGTTGCCAGGGCAAGCCTGGGCATGGCAGGGGGCTTAAGGGGGCCTGGGCCCGCCCACTTCCGCTTTGGGGGCCAGCAACAGTTGCCAGGGCAAGCCTGGGCATGGCAGGGGGCTTAAGGTGGCCTGGGCCCGCCCACTTCCGCTTTTGGGGCCAGCAACAGTTGCCAGGGCAAGCCTGGGCATGGCAGGGGGCTTAAGGGGGTCTGGGCCCGCCCACTTCCGCTTTGGGGGCCAGCAACAGCTACCAGGGCAAACCTGGGCATGGCAGGGGGCTTAAGGGGGCCTGGGCCCGCCCACTTCCGCTTTGGGGGCCAGCAACAGCTGCCAGGGCAAGCCTGGGCATGGCAGGGGGCTTAGGGGGGTCTGGGCCCACCCACTTCCGCTTTGGGGACCAGCAACAGTTGCCATGGCAAGCCTGGGCATGGCAGCCGGCTTAGGGGGGCCTGGGCCCGCCCACTTCCGCTTTGGGGGCCAGCAACATTTGCAAGGGCAAGCCTGGGCATGGCAGGGGGCTTAAGGGGGCCTGGGCCCGCCCACTTCAACTTTGGGGGAGAACATTAGTTGCCAGGGCAAGCCTGGGCATGGCAGGGGGCTTAGGGGGCCTGGGCCCGCCCACTTCCGCTTTGGGGGCCAGCATCAGTTGCCAGGGCAAGCCTGGGCATGGCAGGGGGCTTAGGGGGGCCTGGGCCCGCCCACTTCCGCTTTGGGGGCCAGCATCAGTTGCCAGGGCAAGCCTGGGCATGGCAGGGGGCTTAAGGGGGCCTGGGCCCGCCCACTTCCGCTTTGGGGGCCAGCATCAGTTGCCAGGGCAAGCCTGGGCATGGCAGGGGGCTTAAGGGGGCCTGGGCCCGCCCACTTTCGCTTTGGGGGCCAGCAACAGTTGCCAGGGCAAGCCTGGGCATGGCAGGGGGCTTAAGGGGGCCTGGGCCCGCCCACTTCCGCTTTGGGGTGCAGCAACAGCTGCCAGGGCAAGCCTGGGCATGGCAGGGGGCTTAGGGGGGCCTGGGCCCGCCCACTTCCGCTTTGGGGGCCAGCATCAGTTGCCAGGGCAAGCCTGGGCATGGCAGGGGGCTTAGGGGGGCCTGGGCCCGCCCACTTCCGCTTTGGGGGCCATCATCAGTTGCCAGGGCAAGCCTGGGCATGGCAGGGGGCTTAAGGGGGCCTGGGCCCGCCCACTTCCGCTTTGGGGGCCAGCATCAGTTGCCAGGGCAAGCCTGGGCATGGCAGGGGGCTTAAGGGGGCCTGGGCCCGCCCACTTCCGCTTTGGGGGCCAGCAACAGTTGCCAGGGCAAGCCTGGGCATGGCAGGGGGCTTAAGGGGGCCTGGGCCCGCCCACTTTCGCTTTGGGGGCCAGCAACAGTTGCCAGGGCAAGCCTGGGCATGGCAGGGGGCTTAAGGGGGCCTGGGCCCGCCCACTTCCGCTTTGGGGTGCAGCAACAGCTGCCAGGGCAAGCCTGGGCATGGCAGGGGGCTTAAGGGGTCCTGGGCCCGCCCACTTCCGCTTTGGGGCCAGCAACAGCTGCCAGGGCAAGCCTGGGCATGGCAGGCGGCTTAGGGGGGCCTGGGACCATCCACTTCCGCTTTGGGGGCCAGCAACAGCTGCCAGGGCAAGCCTGGGCATGGCAGGGGGCTTAGGGGGGTCTGGGCCCACCCACTTCCGCTTTGGGGGCCAGCAACAGTTGCCAGGGCAAGCCTGGGCATGGCAGGGGGCTTAAGGGGGCCTGGGCCCGCCCACTTTCGCTTTGGGGGCCAGCAACAGTTGCCAGGGCAAGCCTGGGCATGGCAGGGGGCTTAAGGGGGCCTGGGCCTGCCCACTTCCGCTTTGGGGTGCAGCAACAGCTGCCAGGGCAAGCCTGGGCATGGCAGGGGGCTTAGGGGGGCCTGGGCCCGCCCACTTCCGCTTTGGGGGCCAGCATCAGTTGCCAGGGCAAGCCTGGGCATGGCAGGGGGCTTAGGGGGGCCTGGGCCCGCCCACTTCCGCTTTGGGGGCCAGCATCAGTTGCCAGGGCAAGCCTGGGCATGGCAGGGGGCTTAAGGGGGTCTGGGCCCGCCCACTTCCGCTTTGGGGGACAGCAACAGTTGCCAGGGCAAGCCTGGGCATGGCAGGGGGCTTAAGGGGGACTGGGCCCTCCCACTTCCGCTTTGGGGCCCAGCAACAGCTGCCAGGGCAAGCCTGGGCATGGCAGGGGGCTTAAGGGGGCCTGGGACCGCCCACTTCCGCTTTGGGGGCCAGCAACAGCTACCAGGGCAAGCATGGGCATGGCAGGGGGCTTAAGGGGGCCTGGACCCGCCCACTTCCGCTTTGGGGGCCAGCAACAGCTGCCAGGGCAAGCCTGGGCATGGCAGGGGGCTTAAGGGGGACTGGGCCCTCCCACTTCCGCTTTGGGGGCCAGCAACAGCTGCCAGGGCAAGCCTGGGCATGGCAGGGGGCTTAAGGGGGCCTGGGACCGCCCACTTCCGCTTTGGGGGCCAGCAACAGCTACCAGGGCAAATCTGGGCATGGCAGGGGGCTTAAGGGGTCCTGGGTCCGCCCACTTCCGCTTTGGGGGCCAGCAACAGCTGCCAGGGCAAGCCTGGGCATGGCAGGGGGCTTAAGGAGGCCTGGGCCCGCCCACTTCCGCTTTGGGGGCCAGCAACAGCTGCCAGGGCAAGCCTGGGCATGGCAGGGGGCTTAAGGGGGCCTGTGCCCTTCCCACTTCCGCTTTGGGGGCCAGCAACAGCTACCAGGGAAAGCCTGGGCATGGCAGGGGGCTTAAGGGGGCCTGTGCCCTTCCCACTTCCGCTTTGGGGGCCAGCAACAGCTGCCAGGGCAAGCCTGGGCATGGCAGGGGGCTTAAGGGGGCCTGGGCCCGCCCACTTCCGCTTTTGGGGCCAGCAACAGCTGCCAGGGCAAGCCTGGGCATGGCAGGGGGCTTAAGGGGGCCTGGGCCCGCCCACTTCCGCTTTGGGGGCCAGCAACAGTTGCCAGGGCAAGCTTGGGCATGGCAGTGGGCTTTAGGGGACCTGGGCCCGCCCACTTCCGCTTTGGGGGCCAGCAACAGTTGCCAGGGCAAGCCTGGGTATGGCAGGGGGCTTAAGGTGACCTGGGCCCGCCCACTTCCGCTTTGGGGGCCAGCAACAGTTGCCAGGGCAAGCCTGGGCATGGCAGGGGGCTTAAGGGGGCCTGGGCCCGCCCACTTCAACTTTGGGGGAGAACATTAGTTGCCAGGGCAAGCCTGGGCATGGCAGGGGGCTTAGGGGGGCCTGGGCCCGCCCACTTCCGCTTTGAGGGCCAGCAACAGTTGCCAGGGCAAGCCTGGGCATGGCAGGGGGCTTAAGGGGGCCTGGGACCATCCACTTCCGCTTTGGGGGCCAGCAACAGCTGCCAGGGCAAGCATGGGCATGGCAGGGGGCTTAGGGGGGTCTGGGCCCACCCACTTCCGCTTTGGGGGCCAGCAACAGTTGCCAGGGCAAGCCTGGGCATGGCAGGGGGCTTAGGGGGGCCTGGGCCCGCCCACTTCCGCTTTGGGGGCCAGCATCAGTTGCCAGGGCAAGCCTGGGCATGGCAGGGGGCTTAGGGGGGCCTGGGCCCGCCCACTTCCGCTTTGGGGGCCAGCATCAGTTGCCAGGGAAAGCCTGGGCATGGCAGGGGGCTTAAGGGGGCCTGGGCCCGCCCACTTCCGCTTTGGGGGCCAGCATCAGTTGCCAGGGCAAGCCTGGGCATGGCAGGGGGCTTAAGGGGGCCTGGGCCCGCCCACTTCCGCTTTGGGGGCCAGCAACAGTTGCCAGGGCAAGCCTGGGCATGGCAGGGGGCTTAAGGGGGCCTGGGCCCGCCCACTTTCGCTTTGGGGGCCAGCAACAGTTGCCAGGGCAAGCCTGGGCATGGCAGGGGGCTTAAGGGGGCCTGGGCCTGCCCACTTCCGCTTTGGGGTGCAGCAACAGCTGCCAGGGCAAGCCTGGGCATGGCAGGGGGCTTAAGGGGTCCTGGGCCCGCCCACTTCCGCTTTGGGGCCAGCAACAGCTGCCAGGGCAAGCCTGGGCATGGCAGGCGGCTTAGGGGGGCCTGGGACCATCCACTTCCGCTTTGGGGGCCAGCAACAGCTGCCAGGGCAAGCATGGGCATGGCAGGGGGCTTAGGGGGGTCTGGGCCCACCCACTTCCGCTTTGGGGGCCAGCAACAGTTGCCAGGGCAAGCCTGGGCATGGCAGGGGGCTTAGGGGGGCCTGGGCCCGCCCACTTCCGCTTTGGGGGCCAGCATCAGTTGCCAGGGCAAGCCTGGGCATGGCAGGGGGCTTAGGGGGGCCTGGGCCCGCCCACTTCCGCTTTGGGGGCCAGCATCAGTTGCCAGGGAAAGCCTGGGCATGGCAGGGGGCTTAAGGGGGCCTGGGCCCGCCCACTTCCGCTTTGGGGGCCAGCATCAGTTGCCAGGGCAAGCCTGGGCATGGCAGGGGGCTTAAGGGGGCCTGGGCCCGCCCACTTCCGCTTTGGGGGCCAGCAACAGTTGCCAGGGCAAGCCTGGGCATGGCAGGGGGCTTAAGGGGGCCTGGGCCCGCCCACTTTCGCTTTGGGGGCCAGCAACAGTTGCCAGGGCAAGCCTGGGCATGGCAGGGGGCTTAAGGGGGCCTGGGCCTGCCCACTTCCGCTTTGGGGTGCAGCAACAGCTGCCAGGGCAAGCCTGGGCATGGCAGGGGGCTTAGGGGGGCCTGGGCCCGCCCACTTCCGCTTTGGGGGCCAGCATCAGTTGCCAGGGCAAGCCTGGGCATGGCAGGGGGCTTAGGGGGGCCTGGGCCCGCCCACTTCCGCTTTGGGGGCCAGCATCAGTTGCCAGGGCAAGCCTGGGCATGGCAGGGGGCTTAAGGGGGTCTGGGCCCGCCCACTTCCGCTTTGGGGGACAGCAACAGTTGCCAGGGCAAGCCTGGGCATGGCAGGGGGCTTAAGGGGGACTGGGCCCTCCCACTTCCGCTTTGGGGCCCAGCAACAGCTGCCAGGGCAAGCCTGGGCATGGCAGGGGGCTTAAGGGGGCCTGGGACCGCCCACTTCCGCTTTGGGGGCCAGCAACAGCTACCAGGGCAAGCATGGGCATGGCAGGGGGCTTAAGGGGGCCTGGACCCGCCCACTTCCGCTTTGGGGGCCAGCAACAGCTGCCAGGGCAAGCCTGGGCATGGCAGGGGGCTTAAGGGGGACTGGGCCCTCCCACTTCCGCTTTGGGGGCCAGCAACAGCTGCCAGGGCAAGCCTGGGCATGGCAGGGGGCTTAAGGGGGCCTGGGACCGCCCACTTCCGCTTTGGGGGCCAGCAACAGCTACCAGGGCAAATCTGGGCATGGCAGGGGGCTTAAGGGGTCCTGGGTCCGCCCACTTCCGCTTTGGGGGCCAGCAACAGCTGCCAGGGCAAGCCTGGGCATGGCAGGGGGCTTAAGGAGGCCTGGGCCCGCCCACTTCCGCTTTGGGGGCCAGCAACAGCTGCCAGGGCAAGCCTGGGCATGGCAGGGGGCTTAAGGGGGCCTGTGCCCTTCCCACTTCCGCTTTGGGGGCCAGCAACAGCTACCAGGGCAAGCCTGGGCATGGCAGGGGGCTTAAGGGGGCCTGTGCCCTTCCCACTTCCGCTTTGGGGGCCAGCAACAGCTGCCAGGGCAAGCCTGGGCATGGCAGGGGGCTTAAGGGGGCCTGGGCCCGCCCACTTCCGCTTTTGGGGCCAGCAACAGCTGCCAGGGCAAGCCTGGGCATGGCAGGGGGCTTAAGGGGGCCTGGGCCCGCCCACTTCCGCTTTGGGGGCCAGCAACAGTTGCCAGGGCAAGCTTGGGCATGGCAGTGGGCTTTAGGGGACCTGGGCCCGCCCACTTCCGCTTTGGGGGCCAGCAACAGTTGCCAGGGCAAGCCTGGGTATGGCAGGGGGCTTAAGGTGACCTGGGCCCGCCCACTTCCGCTTTGGGGGCCAGCAACAGTTGCCAGGGCAAGCCTGGGCATGGCAGGGGGCTTAAGGGGGCCTGGGCCCGCCCACTTCAACTTTGGGGGAGAACATTAGTTGCCAGGGCAAGCCTGGGCATGGCAGGGGGCTTAGGGGGGCCTGGGCCCGCCCACTTCCGCTTTGAGGGCCAGCAACAGTTGCCAGGGCAAGCCTGGGCATGGCAGGGGGCTTAAGGGGGCCTGGGACCATCCACTTCCGCTTTGGGGGCCAGCAACAGCTGCCAGGGCAAGCATGGGCATGGCAGGGGGCTTAGGGGGGTCTGGGCCCACCCACTTCCGCTTTGGGGGCCAGCAACAGTTGCCAGGGCAAGCCTGGGCATGGCAGGGGGCTTAGGGGGGCCTGGGCCCGCCCACTTCCGCTTTGGGGGCCAGCATCAGTTGCCAGGGCAAGCCTGGGCATGGCAGGGGGCTTAGGGGGGCCTGGGCCCGCCCACTTCCGCTTTGGGGGCCAGCATCAGTTGCCAGGGAAAGCCTGGGCATGGCAGGGGGCTTAAGGGGGCCTGGGCCCGCCCACTTCCGCTTTGGGGGCCAGCATCAGTTGCCAGGGCAAGCCTGGGCATGGCAGGGGGCTTAAGGGGGCCTGGGCCCGCCCACTTCCGCTTTGGGGGCCAGCAACAGTTGCCAGGGCAAGCCTGGGCATGGCAGGGGGCTTAAGGGGGCCTGGGCCCGCCCACTTTCGCTTTGGGGGCCAGCAACAGTTGCCAGGGCAAGCCTGGGCATGGCAGGGGGCTTAAGGGGGCCTGGGCCTGCCCACTTCCGCTTTGGGGTGCAGCAACAGCTGCCAGGGCAAGCCTGGGCATGGCAGGGGGCTTAAGGGGTCCTGGGCCCGCCCACTTCCGCTTTGGGGCCAGCAACAGCTGCCAGGGCAAGCCTGGGCATGGCAGGCGGCTTAGGGGGGCCTGGGACCATCCACTTCCGCTTTGGGGGCCAGCAACAGCTGCCAGGGCAAGCATGGGCATGGCAGGGGGCTTAGGGGGGTCTGGGCCCACCCACTTCCGCTTTGGGGGCCAGCAACAGTTGCCAGGGCAAGCCTGGGCATGGCAGGGGGCTTAGGGGGGCCTGGGCCCGCCCACTTCCGCTTTGGGGGCCAGCATCAGTTGCCAGGGCAAGCCTGGGCATGGCAGGGGGCTTAGGGGGGCCTGGGCCCGCCCACTTCCGCTTTGGGGGCCAGCATCAGTTGCCAGGGAAAGCCTGGGCATGGCAGGGGGCTTAAGGGGGCCTGGGCCCGCCCACTTCCGCTTTGGGGGCCAGCATCAGTTGCCAGGGCAAGCCTGGGCATGGCAGGGGGCTTAAGGGGGCCTGGGCCCGCCCACTTCCGCTTTGGGGGCCAGCAACAGTTGCCAGGGCAAGCCTGGGCATGGCAGGGGGCTTAAGGGGGCCTGGGCCTGCCCACTTCCGCTTTGGGGTGCAGCAACAGTTGCCAGGGCAAGCCTGGGCATGGCAGGGGGCTTAGGGGGGCCTGGGCCCGCCCACTTCCGCTTTGGGGGCCAGCATCAGTTGCCAGGGCAAGCCTGGGCATGGCAGGGGGCTTAGGGGGGCCTGGGCCCGCCCACTTCCGCTTTGGGGGCCAGCATCAGTTGCCAGGGAAAGCCTGGGCATGGCAGGGGGCTTAAGGGGGCCTGGGCCCGCCCACTTCCGCTTTGGGGGCCAGCATCAGTTGCCAGGGCAAGCCTGGGCATGGCAGGGGGCTTAAGGGGGCCTGGGCCCGCCCACTTTCGCTTTGGGGGCCAGCAACAGTTGCCAGGGCAAGCCTGGGCATGGCAGGGGGCTTAAGGGGGCCTGGGCCTGCCCACTTCCGCTTTGGGGTGCAGCAACAGCTGCCAGGGCAAGCCTGGGCATGGCAGGGGGCTTAAGGGGTCCTGGGCCCGCCCACTTCCGCTTTGGGGCCAGCAACAGCTGCCAGGGCAAGCCTGGGCATGGCAGGCGGCTTAGGGGGGCCTGGGACCATCCACTTCCGCTTTGGGGGCCAGCAACAGCTGCCAGGGCAAGCATGGGCATGGCAGGGGGCTTAGGGGGGTCTGGGCCCACCCACTTCCGCTTTGGGGGCCAGCAACAGTTGCCAGGGCAAGCCTGGGCATGGCAGGGGGCTTAAGGGGGCCTGGGCCCGCCCACTTTCGCTTTGGGGGCCAGCAACAGTTGCCAGGGCAAGCCTGGGCATGGCAGGGGGCTTAAGGGGGCCTGGGCCCTCCCACTTCCGCTTTGGGGGCCAGCAACAGCTGCCAGGGCAAGCCTGGGCATGGCAGGGGGCTTAAGGAGGCCTGGGCCCGCCCACTTCCGCTTTGGGGGCCAGCAACAGCTGCCAGGGCAAACCTGGGCATGGCAGGGGGCTTAAGGGGGCCTGGGCCCGCCCACTTCCGCTTTGGGGGCCAGCAACAGCTGCCAGGGCAAGCCTGGGCATGGCAGGGGGCTTAAGGGGGCCTGTGCCCTTCCCACTTCCGCTTTGGGGGCCAGCAACAGCTACCAGGGCAAGCCTGGGCATGGCAGGGGGCTTAAGGGGGCCTGTGCCCTTCCCACTTCCGCTTTGGGGGCCAGCAACAGCTGCCAGGGCAAGCCTGGGCATGGCAGGGGGCTTAAGGGGGCCTGGGCCCGCCCACTTCCGCTTTTGGGGCCAGCAACAGCTGCCAGGGCAAGCCTGGGCATGGCAGGGGGCTTAAGGGGGCCTGGGCCCGCCCACTTCCGCTTTGGGGGCCAGCAACAGTTGCCAGGGCAAGCTTGGGCATGGCAGTGGGCTTTAGGGGACCTGGGCCCGCCCACTTCCGCTTTGGGGGCCAGCAACAGTTGCCAGGGCAAGCCTGGGCATGGCAGGGGGCTTAAGGTGATCTGGGCCCGCCCAATTCCGCTTTGGGGGCCAGCAACAGTTGCCAGGGCAAGCCTGGGCATGGCAGGGGGCTTAAGGGGGCCTGGGCCCGCCCACTTCAACTTTGGGGGAGACAATTAGTTGCCAGGGCAAGCCTGGGCATGGCAGGGGGCTTAGGGGGGCCTGGGCCCGCCCAGTTCCGCTTTGAGGGCCAGCAACAGTTGCCAGGGCAAGCCTGGGCATGGCAGGGGGCTTAAGGGGGCCTGGGCCCGCCCACTTCCGCTTTGGGGGCCAGCAACAGTTGCCAGGGCAAACCTGGGCATGGCAGGGGGCTTAAGGGGGCCTGGGCCCGCCCACTTCCGCTTTGGGGGCCAGCAACAGCTGCCAGGGCAAGCATGGGCATGGCAGGGGGCTTAAGGGGGCCTGGGCCCGCCCACTTCCGCTTTGGGGGCCAGCAACAGCTGCCAGGGCAAGCCTGGGCATGGCAGGGGGCTTAAGGGGGCCTGGGCCCTCCCACTTCCGCTTTGGGGGCCAGCAACAGCTGCCAGGGCAAGCCTGGGCATGGCAGGGGGCTAAAGGGGGCCTGGGCCCGCCCACTTCAGCTTTGGGGGAGAACATTAGTTGCCAGGGCAAGCCTGGGCATGGCAGGGTGCTTAAGGGGGCCTGGGCCCGCCCACTTCCGCTTTGGGGGCCAGCAACAGTTGCCAGGGCAAGCCTGAGCATGGCAGGGGGCTTAGGGGGGCCTGGGCCCGCCCACTTCCGCTTTGGGGGCCTGCAACAGTTGCCAGGGCAAGCCTGGGCATGGCAGGGGGCTTAAGGGGGCCTGGGCCCGCCCACTTCCGCTTTGGGGGCCAGCAACAGTTTCCAGGGCAAGCCTGGGCATGGCAGGGGGCTTAAGGGGGCCTGGGCCCGCCCACTTCCGCTTTGGGGGCCAGCAACAGCTGCCAGGGCAAGCCTGGGCATGGCAGGGGGCTTAAGGGGGCCTGGGCCCGCCCACTTCCGCTTTGGGGGCCAGCAACAGTTGCCAAGCCAAGCTTGGGCATGGCAGTGGGCTTTAGGGGACCTGGGCCCGCCCACTTCCGCTTTGGGGGCCAGCAACAGCTGCCAGGGCAAACCTGGGCATGGCAGTGGGCTTAAGGGGGCCTGGGCCCGCCCACTTCCGCTTTGGGGGCCAGCAACAGCTGCCAGGGCAATCCTGGGCATGGCAGGGGGCTTAAGGGGGCCTGGGCCCTCCCACTTCCGCTTTGGGGGCCAGCAACAGCTGCCAGGGCAAGCCTGGGCATGGCAGGGGGCTTAAAGGGGCCTGTGCCCTTCCCACTTCCGCTTTGGGGGCCAGCAACAGCTGCCAGGGCTTGCCTGGGCATGGCAGGGGGCTTAAGGGGGCCTGGGCCCGCCCACTTCCGCTTTGGGGGCCAGCAACAGCTGCCAGGGCAAGCCTGGGCATGGCAGGGGGCTTAGGGGGGTCTGGGCCCACCCACTTCCGCTTTGGGGACCAGCAACAGTTGCCATGGCAAGCCTGGGCATGGCAGCCGGCTTAGGGGGGCCTGGGCCCGCCCACTTCCGCTTTGGGGGCCAGCAACATTTGCAAGGGCAAGCCTGGGCATGGCAGGGGGTTAAGCCCTGGGCCCGCCCACTTCAACTTTGGGGGAGAACATTAGTTGCCAGGGCAAGCCTGGGCATGGCAGGGGGCTTAGGGGGGCCTGGGCCCGCCCACTTCCGCTTTGGGGGCCAGCATCAGTTGCCAGGGCAAGCCTGGGCATGGCAGGGGGCTTAGGGGGGCCTGGGCCCGCCCACTTCCGCTTTGGGGGCCAGCATCAGTTGCCAGGGCAAGCCTGGGCATGGCAGGGGGCTTAAGGGGGCCTGGGCCCGCCCACTTCCGCTTTGGGGGCCAGCATCAGTTGCCAGGGCAAGCCTGGGCATGGCAGGGGGCTTAAGGGGGCCTGGGCCCGCCCACTTCCGCTTTGGGGGCCAGCATCAGTTGCCAGGGCAAGCCTGGGCATGGCAGGGGGCTTAAGGGGGCCTGGGCCCGCCCACTTCCGCTTTGGGGGCCAGCAACAGTTGCCAGGGCAAGCCTGGGCATGGCAGGGGGCTTAAGGGGGCCTGGGCCCGCCCACTTTCGCTTTGGGGGCCAGCAACAGTTGCCAGGGCAAGCCTGGGCATGGCAGGGGGCTTAAGGGGGCCTGGGCCTGCCCACTTCCGCTTTGGGGTGCAGCAACAGCTGCCAGGGCAAGCCTGGGCATGGCAGGGGGCTTAGGGGGTCCTGGGCCCGCCCACTTCCGCTTTGGGGCCAGCAACAGCTGCCAGGGCAAGCCTGGGCATGGCAGGCGGCTTAGGGGGGCCTGGGACCATCCACTTCCGCTTTGGGGGCCAGCAACAGCTGCCAGGGCAAGCATGGGCATGGCAGGGGGCTTAGGGGGGTCTGGGCCCACCCACTTCCGCTTTGGGGGCCAGCATCAGTTGCCAGGGCAAGCCTGGGCATGGCAGGGGGCTTAGGGGGGCCTGGGCCCGCCCACTTCCGCTTTGGGGGCCAGCATCAGTTGCCAGGGCAAGCCTGGGCATGGCAGTGGGCTTAAGGGGGCCTGGGCCCGCCCACTTCCGCTTTGGGGGCCAGCAACAGCTGCCAGGGCAAGCCTGGGCATGGCAGGGGGCTTAAGGGGGCCTGGGCCCTCCCACTTCCGCTTTGGGGGCCAGCAACAGCTGCCAGGGCAAGCCTGGGCATGGCAGGGGGCTTAAGGGGGCCTTTGCCCTTCCCACTTCCGCTTTGGGGGCCAGTAACAGCTGCCAGGGCAAGCCTGGGCATGGCAGGGGGCTTAAGGGGGCCTGTGCCCTTCCCACTTCCGCTTTGGGGGCCAGCAACAGCTGCCAGGGCTTGCCTGGGCATGGCAGGGGGCTTAAGGGGGCCTGGGCCCGCCCACTTCCGCTTTGGGGGCCAGCAACAGCTGCCAGGGCAAGCCTGGGCATGGCAGGGGGCTTAGGGGGGTCTGGGCCCACCCACTTCCGCTTTGGGGACCAGCAACAGTTGCCATGGCAAGCCTGGGCATGGCAGCCGGCTTAGGGGGGCCTGGGCCCGCCCACTTCCGCTTTGGGGGCCAGCAACATTTGCAAGGGCAAGCCTGGGCATGGCAGGGGGCTTAAGGGGGCCTGGGCCCGCCCACTTCAACTTTGGGGGAGAACATTAGTTGCCAGGGCAAGCCTGGGCATGGCAGGGGGCTTAGGGGGGCCTGGGCCCGCCCACTTCCGCTTTGGGGGCCAGCATCAGTTGCCAGGGCAAGCCTGGGCATGGCAGGGGGCTTAGGGGGGCCTGGGCCCGCCCACTTCCGCTTTGGGGGCCAGCATCAGTTGCCAGGGCAAGCCTGGGCATGGCAGGGGGCTTAAGGGGGCCTGGGCCCGCCCACTTCCGCTTTGGGGGCCAGCATCAGTTGCCAGGGCAAGCCTGGGCATGGCACGGGGCTTAAGGGGGCCTGGGCCCGCCCACTTTCGCTTTGGGGGCCAGCAACAGTTGCCAGGGCAAGCCTGGGCATGGCAGGGGGCTTAAGGGGGCCTGGGCCTGCCCACTTCCGCTTTGGGGTGCAGCAACAGCTGCCAGGGCAAGCCTGGGCATGGCAGGGGGCTTAGGGGGGCCTGGGCCCGCCCACTTCCGCTTTGGGGGCCAGCATCAGTTGCCAGGGCAAGCCTGGGCATAGCAGGGGGCTTTGGGGGGCCTGGGCCCGCCCACTTCCGCTTTGGGGGCCAGCATCAGTTGCCAGGGCAAGCCTGGGCATGGCAGGGGGCTTAAGGGGGCCTGGGCCCGCCCACTTCCGCTTTGGGGGCCAGCATCAGTTGCCAGGGCAAGCCTGGGCATGGCAGGGGGCTTAAGGGGGCCTGGGCCCGCCCACTTCCGCTTTGGGGGCCAGCAACAGTTGCCAGGGCAAGCCTGGGCATGGCAGGGGGCTTAAGGGGGCCTGGGCCCGCCCACTTTCGCTTTGGGGGCCAGCAACAGTTGCCAGGGCAAGCCTGGGCATGGCAGGGGGCTTAAGGGGGCCTGGGCCTGCCCACTTCCGCTTTGGGGTGCAGCAACAGCTGCCAGGGCAAGCCTGGGCATGGCAGGGGGCTTAAGGGGTCCTGGGCCCGCCCACTTCCGCTTTGGGGCCAGCAACAGCTGCCAGGGCAAGCCTGGGCATGGCAGGCGGCTTAGGGGGGCCTGGGACCATCCACTTCCGCTTTGGGGGCCAGCAACAGCTGCCAGGGCAAGCATGGGCATGGCAGAGGGCTTAGGGGGGTCTGGGCCCACCCACTTCCGCTTTGGGGGCCAGCATCAGTTGCCAGGGCAAGCCTGGGCATGGCAGGGGGCTTAGGGGGGCCTGGGCCCGCCCACTTCCGCTTTGGGGGCCAGCAACAGCTGCCAGGGCAAGCCTGGGCATGGCAGGGGGCTTAAGGGGGCCTGGGCCCGCCCACTTCCGCTTTGGGGGCCAGCAACAGCTGCCAGGGCAAGCCTGGGCATGGCAGGGGGCTTAGGGGGCCTGGGCCCGCCCACTTCCGCTTTGGGGGCCAGCAACAGTTGCCAGGGCAAGCCTGGGCATGGCAGGGGGCTTAAGGTGACCTGGGCCCGCCCACTTCCGCTTTGGGGGCCAGCAACATTTGCCAGGGCAAGCCTGGGCATGGCAGGGGGCTTAAGGGGGCCTGGGCCCGCCCACTTCAACTTTGGGGGAGAACATTAGTTGCCAGGGCAAGCCTGGGCATGGCAGGGGGCTTATGGGGGCCTGGGCCCGCCCACTTCTGCTTTGGGGGCCAGCAACAGTTGCCAGGGCAAGCCTGGGCATGGCAGGGGGCTTAGGGGGGCCTGGGCCCGCCCACTTCCGCTTTGGGGGCCAGCATCAGTTGCCAGGGCAAGCCTGGGCATGGCAGGGGGCTTAAGGGGGACTGGGCCCTCCCACTTCCGCTTTGGGGGCCAGCAACAGCTGCCAGGGCAAGCCTGGGCATGGCAGGGGGCTTAAGGGGGCCTGGGACCGCCCACTTCCGCTTTGGGGGCCAGCAACAGCTGCCAGGGCAAACCTGGGCATGGCAGGGGGCTTAAGGGGGCCTGGGCCCGCCCACTTCCGCTTTGGGGGCCAGCAACAGCTGCCAGGGCAAGCCTGGGCATGGCAGGGGGCATAGGGGGGCCTGGGCCCGCCCACTTCCGCTTTGGGGGCCAGCAACAGTTGCCAGGGCAAGCCTGGGCATGGCAGGGGGCTTAAGGGGGCCTGGGCCCGCCCACTTCCGCTTTGGGGGCCAGCAACAGTTGCCAGGGCAAGCCTGGGCATGGCAGGGGGCTTAAGGGGGTCTGGGCCCGCCCACTTCCGCTTTGGGGGCCAGCAACAGCTACCAGGGCAAACCTGGGCATGGCAGGGGGCTTAAGGGGGCCTGGGCCCGCCCACTTCCGCTTTGGGGGCCAGCAACAGCTGCCAGGGCAAGCCTGGGCATGGCAGGGGGCTTAGGGGGGTCTGGGCCCACCCACTTCCGCTTTGGGGACCAGCAACAGTTGCCATGGCAAGCCTGGGCATGGCAGCCGGCTTAGGGGGGCCTGGGCCTGCCCACTTCCGCTTTGGGGGCCAGCAACATTTGCAAGGGCAAGCCTGGGCATGGCAGGGGGCTTAAGGGGGCCTGGGCCCGCCCACTTCAACTTTGGGGGAGAACATTAGTTGCCAGGGCAAGCCTGGGCATGGCAGGGGGCTTAGGGGGGCCTGGGCCCGCCCACTTCCGCTTTGGGGGCCAGCATCAGTTGCCAGGGCAAGCCTGGGCATGGCAGGGGGCTTAGGGGGGCCTGGGCCCGCCCACTTCCGCTTTGGGGGCCAGCATCAGTTGCCAGGTCAAGCCTGGGCATGGCAGGGGGCTTAAGGGGGCCTGGGCCCGCCCACTTCCGCTTTGGGGGCCAGCATCAGTTGCCAGGGCAAGCCTGGGCATGGCAGGGGGCTTAAGGGGGCCTGGGCCCGCCCACTTTCGCTTTGGGGGCCAGCAACAGTTGCCAGGGCAAGCCTGGGCATGGCAGGGGGCTTAGGGGGGCCTGGGCCCGCCCACTTCCGCTTTGGGGGCCAGCATCAGTTGCCAGGGCAAGCCTGGGCATGGCAGGGGGCTTAAGGGGGCCTGGGCCCGCCCACTTCCGCTTTGGGGGCCAGCATCAGTTGCCAGGTCAAGCCTGGGCATGGCAGGGGGCTTAAGGGGGCCTGGGCCCGCCCACTTCCGCTTTGGGGGCCAGCATCAGTTGCCAGGGCAAGCCTGGGCATGGCAGGGGGCTTAGGGGGGCCTGGGCCCGCCCACTTCCGCTTTGGGGGCCAGCATCAGTTGCCAGGGCAAGCCTGGGCATGGCAGGGGGCTTAGGGGGGCCTGGGCCCGCCCACTTCCGCTTTGGGGGCCAGCATCAGTTGCCAGGGCAAGCCTGGGCATGGCAGGGGGCTTAAGGGGGCCTGGGCCCGCCCACTTCCGCTTTGGGGGCCAGCATCAGTTGCCAGGGCAAGCCTGGGCATGGCAGGGGGCTTAAGGGGGCCTGGGCCCGCCCACTTCCGCTTTGGGGGCCAGCAACAGTTGCCAGGGCAAGCCTGGGCATGGCAGGGGGCTTAAGGGGGCCTGGGCCCGCCCACTTTCGCTTTGGGGGCCAGCAACAGTTGCCAGGGCAAGCCTGGGCATGGCAGGGGGCTTAAGGGGGCCTGGGCCCGCCCACTTCCGCTTTGGGGTGCAGCAACAGCTGCCAGGGCAAGCCTGGGCATGGCAGGGGGCTTAAGGGGTCCTGGGCCCGCCCACTTCCGCTTTGGGGCCAGCAACAGCTGCCAGGGCAAGCCTGGCATGGCAGGCGGCTTAGGGGGGCCTGGGACCATCCACTTCCGCTTTGGGGGCCAGCAACAGCTGCCAGGGCAAGCCTGGGCATGGCAGGGGGCTTAGGGGGGTCTGGGCCCACCCACTTCCGCTTTGGGGGCCAGCAACAGTTGCCAGGGCAAGCCTGGGCATGGCAGGGGGCTTAAGGGGGCCTGGGCCCGCCCACTTTCGCTTTGGGGGCCAGCAACAGTTGCCAGGGCAAGCCTGGGCATGGCAGGGGGCTTAAGGGGGCCTGGGCCTGCCCACTTCCGCTTTGGGGTGCAGCAACAGCTGCCAGGGCAAGCCTGGGCATGGCAGGGGGCTTAGGGGGGCCTGGGCCCGCCCACTTCCGCTTTGGGGGCCAGCATCAGTTGCCAGGGCAAGCCTGGGCATGGCAGGGGGCTTAGGGGGGCCTGGGCCCGCCCACTTCCGCTTTGGGGGCCAGCATCAGTTGCCAGGGCAAGCCTGGGCATGGCAGGGGGCTTAAGGGGGTCTGGGCCCGCCCACTTCCGCTTTGGGGGACAGCAACAGTTGCCAGGGCAAGCCTGGGCATGGCAGGGGGCTTAAGGGGGACTGGGCCCTCCCACTTCCGCTTTGGGGCCCAGCAACAGCTGCCAGGGCAAGTTTTGGCATGGCAGGGGGCTTAAGGGGGCCTGGGACCGCCCACTTCCGCTTTGGGGGCCAGCAACAGCTACCAGGGCAAGCATGGGCATGGCAGGGGGCTTAAGGGGGCCTGGACCCGCCCACTTCCGCTTTGGGGGCCAGCAACAGCTGCCAGGGCAAGCCTGGGCATGGCAGGGGGCTTAAGGGGGACTGGGCCCTCCCACTTCCGCTTTGGGGGCCAGCAACAGCTGCCAGGGCAAGCCTGGGCATGGCAGGGGGCTTAAGGGGGCCTGGGACCGCCCACTTCCGCTTTGGGGGCCAGCAACAGCTACCAGGGCAAATCTGGGCATGGCAGGGGGCTTAAGGGGTCCTGGGTCCGCCCACTTCCGCTTTGGGGGCCAGCAACAGCTGCCAGGGCAAGCCTGGGCATGGCAGGGGGCTTAAGGAGGCCTGGGCCCGCCCACTTCCGCTTTGGGGGCCAGCAACAGCTGCCAGGGCAAGCCTGGGCATGGCAGGGGGCTTAAGGGGGCCTGTGCCCTTCCCACTTCCGCTTTGGGGTGCCAGCAACAGCTACCAGGGCAAGCCTGGGCATGGCAGGGGGCTTAAGGGGCCTGTGCCCTTCCCACTTCCGCTTTGGGGGCCAGCAACAGCTGCCAGGGCAAGCCTGGGCATGGCAGGGGGCTTAAGGGGGCCTGGGCCCGCCCACTTCCGCTTTGGGGGCCAGCAACAGTTGCCAGGGCAAACCTGGGCATGGCAGGGGGCTTAAGGGGGCCTGGGCCCGCCCACTTCGGCTTTGGGGTGCAGCAACAGCTGCCAGGGCAAGCCTGGGCATGGCAGGGGGCTTAAGGGGGCCTGGGCCCGCCCACTTCCGCTTTGGGGGCCAGCATCAGTTGCCAGGGCAAGCCTGGGCATGGCAGGGGGCTTAAGGGGGCCTGGGCCCGCCCACTTTCGCTTTGGGGGCCAGCAACAGTTGCCAGGGCAAGCCTGGGCATGGCAGGGGGCTTAAGGGGGCCTGGGCCCGCCCACTTCCGCTTTGGGGTGCAGCAACAGCTGCCAGGGCAAGCCTGGGCATGGCAGGGGGCTTAGGGGGGCCTGGGCCCGCCCACTTCCGCTTTGGGGGCCAGCATCAGTTGCCAGGGCAAGCCTGGGCATGGCAGGGGGCTTAGGGGGGCCTGGGCCCGCCCACTTCCGCTTTGGGGGCCAGCATCAGTTGCCAGGGCAAGCCTGGGCATGGCAGGGGGCTTAAGGGGGCCTGGGCCCGCCCACTTCCGCTTTGGGGGCCAGCATCAGTTGCCAGGGCAAGCCTGGGCATGGCAGGGGGCTTAAGGGGGCCTGGGCCCGCCCACTTCCGCTTTGGGGGCCAGCAACAGTTGCCAGGGCAAGCCTGGGCATGGCAGGGGGCTTAAGGGGGCCTGGGCCCGCCCACTTTCGCTTTGGGGGCCAGCAACAGTTGCCAGGGCAAGCCTGGGCATGGCAGGGGGCTTAAGGGGGCCTGGGCCCGCCCACTTCCGCTTTGGGGTGCAGCAACAGCTGCCAGGGCAAGCCTGGGCATGGCAGGGGGCTTAAGGGGTCCTGGGCCCGCCCACTTCCGCTTTGGGGCCAGCAACAGCTGCCAGGGCAAGCCTGGGCATGGCAGGCGGCTTAGGGGGGCCTGGGACCATCCACTTCCGCTTTGGGGGCCAGCAACAGCTGCCAGGGCAAGCCTGGGCATGGCAGGGGGCTTAGGGGGGTCTGGGCCCACCCACTTCCGCTTTGGGGGCCAGCAACAGTTGCCAGGGCAAGCCTGGGCATGGCAGGGGGCTTAAGGGGGCCTGGGCCCGCCCACTTTCGCTTTGGGGGCCAGCAACAGTTGCCAGGGCAAGCCTGGGCATGGCAGGGGGCTTAAGGGGGCCTGGGCCTGCCCACTTCCGCTTTGGGGTGCAGCAACAGCTGCCAGGGCAAGCCTGGGCATGGCAGGGGGCTTAGGGGGGCCTGGGCCCGCCCACTTCCGCTTTGGGGGCCAGCATCAGTTGCCAGGGCAAGCCTGGGCATGGCAGGGGGCTTAGGGGGGCCTGGGCCCGCCCACTTCCGCTTTGGGGGCCAGCATCAGTTGCCAGGGCAAGCCTGGGCATGGCAGGGGGCTTAAGGGGGTCTGGGCCCGCCCACTTCCGCTTTGGGGGACAGCAACAGTTGCCAGGGCAAGCCTGGGCATGGCAGGGGGCTTAAGGGGGACTGGGCCCTCCCACTTCCGCTTTGGGGCCCAGCAACAGCTGCCAGGGCAAGTTTGGGCATGGCAGGGGGCTTAAGGGGGCCTGGGACCGCCCACTTCCGCTTTGGGGGCCAGCAACAGCTACCAGGGCAAGCATGGGCATGGCAGGGGGCTTAAGGGGGCCTGGACCCGCCCACTTCCGCTTTGGGGGCCAGCAACAGCTGCCAGGGCAAGCCTGGGCATGGCAGGGGGCTTAAGGGGGACTGGGCCCTCCCACTTCCGCTTTGGGGGCCAGCAACAGCTGCCAGGGCAAGCCTGGGCATGGCAGGGGGCTTAAGGGGGCCTGGGACCGCCCACTTCCGCTTTGGGGGCCAGCAACAGCTACCAGGGCAAATCTGGGCATGGCAGGGGGCTTAAGGGGTCCTGGGTCCGCCCACTTCCGCTTTGGGGGCCAGCAACAGCTGCCAGGGCAAGCCTGGGCATGGCAGGGGGCTTAAGGAGGCCTGGGCCCGCCCACTTCCGCTTTGGGGGCCAGCAACAGCTGCCAGGGCAAGCCTGGGCATGGCAGGGGGCTTAAGGGGGCCTGTGCCCTTCCCACTTCCGCTTTGGGGGCCAGCAACAGCTACCAGGGCAAGCCTGGGCATGGCAGGGGGCTTAAGGGGGCCTGTGCCCTTCCCACTTCCGCTTTGGGGGCCAGCAACAGCTGCCAGGGCAAGCCTGGGCATGGCAGGGGGCTTAAGGGGGCCTGGGCCCGCCCACTTCCGCTTTTGGGGCCAGCAACAGCTGCCAGGGCAAGCCTGGGCATGGCAGGGGGCTTAAGGGGGCCTGGGCCCGCCCACTTCCGCTTTGGGGGCCAGCAACAGTTGCCAGGGCAAGCTTGGGCATGGCAGTGGGCTTTAGGGGACCTGGGCCCGCCCACTTCCGCTTTGGGGGCCAGCAACAGTTGCCAGGGCAAGCCTGGGTATGGCAGGGGGCTTAAGGTGACCTGGGCCCGCCCACTTCCGCTTTGGGGGCCAGCAACAGTTGCCAGGGCAAGCCTGGGCATGGCAGGGGGCTTAAGGGGGCCTGGGCCCGCCCACTTCAACTTTGGGGGAGAACATTAGTTGCCAGGGCAAGCCTGGGCATGGCAGGGGGCTTAGGGGGGCCTGGGCCCGCCCACTTCCGCTTTGAGGGCCAGCAACAGTTGCCAGGGCAAGCCTGGGCATGGCAGGGGGCTTAAGGGGGCCTGGGCCCGCCCACTTCCGCTTTGGGGGCCAGCAACAGTTGCCAGGGCAAACCTGGGCATGGCAGGGGGCTTAAGGGGGCCTGGGCCCGCCCACTTCGGCTTTGGGGTGCAGCAACAGCTGCCAGGGCAAGCCTGGGCATGGCAGGGGGCTTAAGGGGGCCTGGGCCCGCCCACTTCGGCTTTGGGGGCCAGCAACAGCTGCCAGGGCAAGCATGGGCATGGCAGGGGGCTTAAGGGGGCCTGGGCCTGCCCACTTCCGCTTTGGGGGCCAGCAACAGCTGCCAGGGCAAACCTGGGCATGGCAGGGGGCTTAAGGGGGCCTGGGCCGGCCCACTTCCGCTTTGGGGGCCAGCAACAGCTGCCAGGGCAAGCCTGGGCATGGCAGGGGGCTTAAGGGGGACTGGGCCCTCCCACTTCCGCTTTGGGGGCCAGCAACAGCTGCCAGGGCAAGCCTGGGCATGGCAGGGGGCTTAAGGGGGCCTGGGCCCGCCCACTTCCGCTTTGGGGGCCAGCAACAGCTGCCAGGGCAAACCTGGGCATGGCAGGGGGCTTAAGGGGGCCTGGGCCCGCCCACTTCCGCTTTGGGGGCCAGCAACAGCTGCCAGGGCAAACCTGGGCATGGCAGGGGGCTTAAGGGGGCCTGGGCCCGCCCACTTCCGCTTTGGGGGCCAGCATCAGTTGCCAGGGCAAGCCTGGGCATGGCAGGGGGCTTAGGGGGGCCTGGGCCCGCCCACTTCCGCTTTGGGGGCCAGCATCAGTTGCCAGGGCAAGCCTGGGCATGGCAGGGGGCTTAAGGGGGCCTGGACCCGCCCACTTCCGCTTTGGGGGCCAGCAACAGCTGCCACGGCAAGCCTGGGCATGGCAGGCGGCTTAGGGGGGCCTGGGACCATCCACTTCCGCTTTGGGGGCCAGCAACAGCTGCCAGGGCAAGCATGGGCATGGCAGGGGGCTTAGGGGGGTCTGGGCCCACCCACTTCCGCTTTGGGGACCAGCAACAGTTGCCAGGGCAAGCCTGGGCATGGCAGGGGGCTTAAGGTGACCTGGGCCCGCCCACTTCCGCTTTGGGGGCCAGCAACATTTGCAAGGGCAAGCCTGGGCATGGCAGGGGGCTTAAGGGGGCCTGGGCCCGCCCACTTCAACTTTGGGGGAGAACATTAGTTGCCAGGGCAAGCCTGGGCATGGCAGGGGGCTTAGGGGGGCCTGGGCCCGCCCACTTCCGCTTTGGGGGCCAGCATCAGTTGCCAGGGCAAGCCTGGGCATGGCAGGGGGCTTAGGGGGGCCTGGGCCCGCCCACTTCCGCTTTGGGGGCCAGCATCAGTTGCCAGGGCAAGCCTGGGCATGGCAGGGGGCTTAAGGGGGCCTGGGCCCGCCCACTTCCGCTTTGGGGGCCAGCAACAGCTGCCAGGGCAAACCTGGGCATGGCAGGGGGCTTAAGGGGGCCTGGGCCCGCCCACTTCCGCTTTGGGGGCCAGCAACAGCTGCCAGGGCAAGCCTGGGCATGGCAGGGGGCATAGGGGGGCCTGGGCCCGCCCACTTCCGCTTTGGGGGCCAGCAACAGTTGCCAGGGCAAGCCTGGGCATGGCAGGGGGCTTAAGGGGGCCTGGGCCCGCCCACTTCCGCTTTGGGGGCCAGCAACAGTTGCCAGGGCAAGCCTGGGCATGGCAGGGGGCTTAAGGGGGCCTGGGCCCGCCCACTTTCGCTTTGGGGGCCAGCAACAGTTGCCAGGGCAAGCCTGGGCATGGCAGGGGGCTTAAGGGGGCCTGGGCCCGCCCACTTTCGCTTTGGGGGCCAGCAACAGTTGCCAGGGCAAGCCTGGGCATGGCAGGGGGCTTAAGGGGGCCTGGGCCCGCCCACTTCCGCTTTGGGGTGCAGCAACAGCTGCCAGGGCAAGCCTGGGCATGGCAGGGGGCTTAAGGGGTCCTGGGCCCGCCCACTTCCGCTTTGGGGCCAGCAACAGCTGCCAGGGCAAGCCTGGGCATGGCAGGCGGCTTAGGGGGGCCTGGGACCATCCACTTCCGCTTTGGGGGCCAGCAACAGCTGCCAGGGCAAGCCTGGGCATGGCAGGGGGCTTAGGGGGGTCTGGGCCCACCCACTTCCGCTTTGGGGGCCAGCAACAGTTGCCAGGGCAAGCCTGGGCATGGCAGGGGGCTTAAGGGGGCCTGGGCCCGCCCACTTTCGCTTTGGGGGCCAGCAACAGTTGCCAGGGCAAGCCTGGGCATGGCAGGGGGCTTAAGGGGGCCTGGGCCTGCCCACTTCCGCTTTGGGGTGCAGCAACAGCTGCCAGGGCAAGCCTGGGCATGGCAGGGGGCTTAGGGGGGCCTGGGCCCGCCCACTTCCGCTTTGGGGGCCAGCATCAGTTGCCAGGGCAAGCCTGGGCATGGCAGGGGGCTTAGGGGGGCCTGGGCCCGCCCACTTCCGCTTTGGGGGCCAGCATCAGTTGCCAGGGCAAGCCTGGGCATGGCAGGGGGCTTAAGGGGGTCTGGGCCCGCCCACTTCCGCTTTGGGGGACAGCAACAGTTGCCAGGGCAAGCCTGGGCATGGCAGGGGGCTTAAGGGGGACTGGGCCCTCCCACTTCCGCTTTGGGGCCCAGCAACAGCTGCCAGGGCAAGCCTGGGCATGGCAGGGGGCTTAAGGGGGCCTGGGACCGCCCACTTCCGCTTTGGGGGCCAGCAACAGCTACCAGGGCAAGCATGGGCATGGCAGGGGGCTTAAGGGGGCCTGGACCCGCCCACTTCCGCTTTGGGGGCCAGCAACAGCTGCCAGGGCAAGCCTGGGCATGGCAGGGGGCTTAAGGGGGACTGGGCCCTCCCACTTCCGCTTTGGGGGCCAGCAACAGCTGCCAGGGCAAGCCTGGGCATGGCAGGGGGCTTAAGGGGGCCTGGGACCGCCCACTTCCGCTTTGGGGGCCAGCAACAGCTACCAGGGCAAATCTGGGCATGGCAGGGGGCTTAAGGGGTCCTGGGTCCGCCCACTTCCGCTTTGGGGGCCAGCAACAGCTGCCAGGGCAAGCCTGGGCATGGCAGGGGGCTTAAGGAGGCCTGGGCCCGCCCACTTCCGCTTTGGGGGCCAGCAACAGCTGCCAGGGCAAGCCTGGGCATGGCAGGGGGCTTAAGGGGGCCTGTGCCCTTCCCACTTCCGCTTTGGGGGCCAGCAACAGCTACCAGGGCAAGCCTGGGCATGGCAGGGGGCTTAAGGGGGCCTGTGCCCTTCCCACTTCCGCTTTGGGGGCCAGCAACAGCTGCCAGGGCAAGCCTGGGCATGGCAGGGGGCTTAAGGGGGACTGGGCCCTCCCACTTCCGCTTTGGGGGCCAGCAACAGCTGCCAGGGCAAGCTTGGGCATGGCAGTGGGCTTTAGGGGACCTGGGCCCGCCCACTTCCGCTTTGGGGGCCAGCAACAGTTGCCAGGGCAAGCCTGGGTATGGCAGGGGGCTTAAGGTGACCTGGGCCCGCCCACTTCCGCTTTGGGGGCCAGCAACAGTTGCCAGGGCAAGCCTGGGCATGGCAGGGGGCTTAAGGGGGCCTGGGCCCGCCCACTTCAACTTTGGGGGAGAACATTAGTTGCCAGGGCAAGCCTGGGCATGGCAGGGGGCTTAGGGGGGCCTGGGCCCGCCCACTTCCGCTTTGAGGGCCAGCAACAGTTGCCAGGGCAAGCCTGGGCATGGCAGGGGGCTTAAGGGGGCCTGGGCCCGCCCACTTCCGCTTTGGGGGCCAGCAACAGTTGCCAGGGCAAACCTGGGCATGGCAGGGGGCTTAAGGGGGCCTGGGCCCGCCCACTTCGGCTTTGGGGTGCAGCAACAGCTGCCAGGGCAAGCCTGGGCATGGCAGGGGGCTTAAGGGGGCCTGGGCCCGCCCACTTCGGCTTTGGGGGCCAGCAACAGCTGCCAGGGCAAGCATGGGCATGGCAGGGGGCTTAAGGGGGCCTGGGCCTGCCCACTTCCGCTTTGGGGGCCAGCAACAGCTGCCAGGGCAAACCTGGGCATGGCAGGGGGCTTAAGGGGGCCTGGGCCGGCCCACTTCCGCTTTGGGGGCCAGCAACAGCTGCCAGGGCAAGCCTGGGCATGGCAGGGGGCTTAAGGGGGACTGGGCCCTCCCACTTCCGCTTTGGGGGCCAGCAACAGCTGCCAGGGCAAGCCTGGGCATGGCAGGGGGCTTAAGGGGGCCTGGGCCCGCCCACTTCCGCTTTGGGGGCCAGCAACAGCTGCCAGGGCAAACCTGGGCATGGCAGGGGGCTTAAGGGGGCCTGGGCCCGCCCACTTCCGCTTTGGGGGCCAGCAACAGCTGCCAGGGCAAACCTGGGCATGGCAGGGGGCTTAAGGGGGCCTGGGCCCGCCCACTTCCGCTTTGGGGGCCAGCAACAGCTGCCACGGCAAGCCTGGGCATGGCAGGCGGCTTAGGGGGGCCTGGGACCATCCACTTCCGCTTTGGGGGCCAGCAACAGCTGCCAGGGCAAGCCTGGGCATGGCAGGGGGCATAGGGGGGCCTGGGCCCGCCCACTTCCGCTTTGGGGGCCAGCAACAGTTGCCAGGGCAAGCCTGGGCATGGCAGGGGGCTTAAGGGGGCCTGGGCCCGCCCACTTCCGCTTTCGGGGCCAGCAACAGTTGCCAGGGCAAGCCTGGGCATGGCAGGGGGCTTAAGGGGGCCTGGGCCCGCCCACTTCAGGTTTTGGGGCCAGCAACAGTTGCCAGGGCAAGCCTGGGCATGGCAGGGGGCTTAAGGGGGTCTGGGCCCGCCCACTTCCGCTATGGGGGCCAGCAACAGCTACCAGGGCAAACCTGGGCATGGCAGGGGGCTTAAGGGGGCATGGGCCCGCCCACTTCCGCTTTGGGGGCCAGCAACAGCTGCCAGGGCAAGCCTGGGCATGGCAGGGGGCTTAGGGGGGTCTGGGCCCACCCACTTCCGCTTTGGGGACCAGCAACAGTTGCCATGGCAAGCCTGGGCATGGCAGCCGGCTTAGGGGGGCCTGGGCCCACCCACTTCCGCTTTGGGGGCCAGCAACAGTTGCCAGGGCAAGCCTGGGCATGGCAGGGGGCTTAAGGGGGCCTGGGCCCGCCCACTTCCGCTTTGGGGGCCAGCAACAGCAAGCCTGGGCATGGCAGGGGGCTTAAGGGGGCCTGGGCCCGCCCACTTCCGCTTTGGGGGCCAGCAACAGCTGCCATGTCAAGCCTGGGCATGGCAGGGGGCTTAAGGGGGCCTGGGCCCGCCCACTTCCGCTTTGGGGGCCAGCAACAGTTGCCAGGGCAAGCTTGGGCATGGCAGGGGGCTTAAGGGGACCTGGGCCCGCCCACTTCCGCTTTGGGGGCCAGCAACAGTTGCCAGGGCAAGCCTGGGCATGGCAGGGGGCTTAAGGGGGCCTGGGCCCGCCCACTTCCGCTTTGGGGGCCAGCAACAGTTGCCAGGGCAAGCCTGGGCATGGCAGGGGGCTTAATGGGGCCTGGGCCCGCCCACTTCCGCTTTGGGGGCCAGCAACAGTTGCCAGGGCAAGCCTGGGCATGGCAGGGGGCTTAAGAGGGCCTGGGCCCGCCCACTTCCGCTTTGGGGGCAAACAACAGCTGCCAGGGCAAACCAGGGCATGGCAGGGGGCTTAAGGGGGCCTGGGCCCGCCCACTTCCGCTTTGGGGGCCAGCAACAGCTGCCAGGGCAAGCCTGGGCATGGCAGGGGGCTTAAGGGGGCCTGGGCCCGCCCACTTCCGCTTTGGGGGCCAGCAACAGCTGCCAGGGCAAGCCTGGGCATGGCAGGGGGCTTAAGGGGGCCTGGGCTAGCCCACTTCCGCTTTGGCGGCCAGCAACAGCTGCCAGGGCAAGCCTGGGCATGGCAGGGGGCTTAAGGGGGCCTGTGCCCTTCCCACTTCCGCTTTGGGGGCCAGCAACAGCTGCCAGGGCAAGCCTGGGCATGGCAGGGGGCTTAAGGGGGCCTGGGCCCGCCCACTTCTGCTTTGGGGGCCAGCAACAGCTGCCAGGGCAAGCCTGGGCATGGCAGGGGGCTTAGGGGGCCTGGGCCCGCCCACTTCCGCTTTGGGGGCCAGCAACAGTTGCCAGGGCAAGCCTGGGCATGGCAGGGGGCTTAAGGTGACCTGGCCCCGCCCACTTCCGCTTTGGGGGCCAGCAACATTTGCCAGGGCAAGCCTGGGCATGGCAGGGGGCTTAAGGGGGCCTGGGCCCGCCCACTTCAACTTTGGGGGAGAACATTAGTTGCCAGGGCAAGCCTGGGCATGGCAGGGGGCTTAAGGGGGCCTGGGCCCGCCCACTTCCGCTTTGGGGGCCAGCAACAGTTGCCAGGGCAAGCCTGGGCATGGCAGGGGGCTTAGGGGGGCCTGGGCCCGCCCACTTCCGCTTTGGGGGCCAGCATCAGTTGCCAGGGCAAGCCTGGGCATGGCAGGGGGCTTAAGGGGGACTGGGCCCTCCCACTTCCGCTTTGGGGGCAAGCAACAGCTGCCAGGGCAAGCCTGGGCATGGCAGGGGGCTTAAGGGGGCCTGGGACCGCCCACTTCCGCTTTGGGGGCCAGCAACAGCTACCAGGGCAAACCTGGGCATGGCAGGGGGCTTAAGGGGGCCTGGGCCCGCCCACTTCCGCTTTGGGGGCCAGCAACAGCTGCCAGGGCAAGCCTGGGCATGGCAGGGGGCATAGGGGGGCCTGGGCCCGCCCACTTCCGCTTTGGGGGCCAGCAACAGTTGCCAGGGCAAGCCTGGGCATGGCAGGGGGCTTAAGGGGGCCTGGGCCCGCCCACTTCCGCTTTTGGGGCCAGCAACAGTTGCCAGGGCAAGCCTGGGCATGGCAGGGGGCTTAAGGGGGTCTGGGCCCGCCCACTTCCGCTATGGGGGCCAGCAACAGCTACCAGGGCAAACCTGGGCATGGCAGGGGGCTTAAGGGGGCATGGGCCCGCCCACTTCCGCTTTGGGGGCCAGCAACAGCTGCCAGGGCAAGCCTGGGCATGGCAGGGGGCTTAGGGGGGTCTGGGCCCACCCACTTCCGCTTTGGGGACCAGCAACAGTTGCCATGGCAAGCCTGGGCATGGCAGCCGGCTTAGGGGGGCCTGGGCCCACCCACTTCCGCTTTGGGGGCCAGCAACAGTTGCCAGGGCAAGCCTGGGCATGGCAGGGGGCTTAAGGGGGCCTGGGCCCGCCCACTTCCGCTTTGGGGGCCAGCAACAGCAAGCCTGGGCATGGCAGGGGGCTTAAGGGGGCCTGGGCCCGCCCACTTCCGCTTTGGGGGCCAGCAACAGCTGCCATGTCAAGCCTGGGCATGGCAGGGGGCTTAAGGGGGCCTGGGCCCGCCCACTTCCGCTTTGGGGGCCAGCAACAGTTGCCAGGGCAAGCTTGGGCATGGCAGGGGGCTTAAGGGGGCCTGGGCCCGCCCACTTCCGCTTTGGGGGCCAGCAACAGCTGCCATGTCAAGCCTGGGCATGGCAGGGGGCTTAAGGGGGCCTGGGCCCGCCCACTTCCGCTTTGGGGGCCAGCAACAGTTGCCAGGGCAAGCTTGGGCATGGCAGGGGGCTTAAGGGGACCTGGGCCCGCCCACTTCCGCTTTGGGGGCCAGCAACAGTTGCCAGGGCAAGCCTGGGCATGGCAGGGGGCTTAAGGGGGCCTGGGCCCGCCCACTTCCGCTTTGGGGGCCAGCAACAGTTGCCAGGGCAAGCCTGGGCATGGCAGGGGGCTTAATGGGGCATGGGCCCGCCCACTTCCGCTTTGGGGGCCAGCAACAGTTGCCAGGGCAAGCCTGGGCATGGCAGGGGGCTTAAGAGGGCCTGGGCCCGCCCACTTCCGCTTTGGGGGCAAACAACAGCTGCCAGGGCAAACCAGGGCATGGCAGGGGGCTTAAGGGGGCCTGGGCCCGCCCACTTCCGCTTTGGGGGCCAGCAACAGCTGCCAGGGCAAGCCTGGGCATGGCAGGGGGCTTAAGGGGGCCTGGGCCCGCCCACTTCCGCTTTGGGGGCCAGCAACAGCTGCCAGGGCAAGCCTGGGCATGGCAGGGGGCTTAAGGGGGCCTGGGCCAGCCCACTTCCGCTTTGGCGGCCAGCAACAGCTGCCAGGGCAAGCCTGGGCATGGCAGGGGGCTTAAGGGGGCCTGGGCCCGCCCACTTCCGCTTTGGGGGCCAGCAACAGTTGCCAGGGCAAGCCTGGGAATGGCTGGGGGCTGGAGGGCGCCTGGCCCCGCCCACTTCCGCTTTGGGGGCCAGCAACAGTTGCCAGGGCAAGCCTGGGCATGGCAGGGGGCTTAGGGGGGCCTGGGCCCGCCCACTTCCGCTTTGGGGGCCAGCAACAGCTGCCAGGTCAAGCCTGGGCATGGCAGGGGGCTTAGGGGGGTCTGGGCCCACCCACTTCCGCTTTGGGGACCAGCAACAGTTGCCAGGGCAAGCCTGGGCATGGCAGGGGGCTTAAGGGGGCCTGGGCCCGCCCACTTCCGCTTTGGGGGCCAGCAACAGTTGCCAGGGCAAGCCTGGGCATGGCAGGGGGCTTAATGGGGCATGGGCCCGCCCACTTCCGCTTTGGGGGCCAGCAACAGTTGCCAGGGCAAGCCTGGGCATGGCAGGGGGCTTAAGAGGGCCTGGGCCCGCCCACTTCCGCTTTGGGGGCAAACAACAGCTGCCAGGGCAAACCAGGGCATGGCAGGGGGCTTAAGGGGGCCTGGGCCCGCCCACTTCCGCTTTGGGGGCCAGCAACAGCTGCCAGGGCAAGCCTGGGCATGGCAGGGGGCTTAAGGGGGCCTGGGCCCGCCCACTTCCGCTTTGGGGGCCAGCAACAGCTGCCAGGGCAAGCCTGGGCATGGCAGGGGGCTTAAGGGGGCCTGGGCCAGCCCACTTCCGCTTTGGCGGCCAGCAACAGCTGCCAGGGCAAGCCTGGGCATGGCAGGGGGCTTAAGGGGGCCTGGGCCCGCCCACTTCCGCTTTGGGGGCCAGCAACAGTTGCCAGGGCAAGCCTGGGAATGGCTGGGGGCTGGAGGGCGCCTGGCCCCGCCCACTTCCGCTTTGGGGGCCAGCAACAGTTGCCAGGGCAAGCCTGGGCATGGCAGGGGGCTTAGGGGGGCCTGGGCCCGCCCACTTCCGCTTTGGGGGCCAGCAACAGCTGCCAGGTCAAGCCTGGGCATGGCAGGGGGCTTAGGGGGGTCTGGGCCCACCCACTTCCGCTTTGGGGACCAGCAACAGTTGCCAGGGCAAGCCTGGGCATGGCAGGGGGCTTAGTGGGGCCTGGGCCCGCCCACTTCCGCTTTGTGGGCCAGCAACAGTTGCAAGGGCAAGTTTGGGCATGGCAGGGGGCTTAAGGGGGCCTGGGCCCGCCCACTTTCGCTTTGGGGGCCAGCAACAGCTGCCAGGGCAAGCCTGGGCATGGCAGGGGGCTTAAGGGGGCCTGGGACCGCCCACTTCCGCTTTGGGGGCCAGCAACAGCTACCAGGGCAAATCTGGGCATGGCAGGGGGCTTAAGGGGTCCTGGGTCCGCCCACTTCCGCTTTGGGGGCCAGCAACAGCTGCCAGGGCAAGCCTGGGCATGGCAGGGGGCTTAAGGAGGCCTGGGCCCGCCCACTTCCGCTTTGGGGGCCAGCAACAGCTGCCAGGGCAAGCCTGGGCATGGCAGGGGGCTTAAGGGGGCCTGTGCCCTTCCCACTTCCGCTTTGGGGGCCAGCAACAGCTACCAGGGCAAGCCTGGGCATGGCAGGGGGCTTAAGGGGGCCTGTGCCCTTCCAACTTCCGCTTTGGGGGCCAGCAACAGCTGCCAGGGCAAGCCTGGGCATGGCAGGGGGCTTAAGGGGGCCTGGGCCCGCCCACTTCCGCTTTTGGGGCCAGCAACAGCTGCCAGGGCAAGCCTGGGCATGGCAGGGGGCTTAAGGGGGCCTGGGCCCGCCCACTTCCGCTTTGGGGGCCAGCAACAGTTGCCAGGGCAAGCTTGGGCATGGCAGTGGGCTTTAGGGGACCTGGGCCCGCCCACTTCCGCTTTGGGGGCCAGCAACAGTTGCCAGGGCAAGCCTGGGTATGGCAGGGGGCTTAAGGTGACCTGGGCCCGCCCACTTCCGCTTTGGGGGCCAGCAACAGTTGCCAGGGCAAGCCTGGTCATGGCAGGGGGCTTAAGGGGGCCTGGGCCCGCCCACTTCAACTTTGGGGGAGAACATTAGTTGCCAGGGCAAGCCTGGGCATGGCAGGGGGCTTAGGGGGGCCTGGGCCCGCCCACTTCCGCTTTGAGGGCCAGCAACAGTTGCCAGGGCAAGCCTGGGCATGGCAGGGGGCTTAAGGGGGCCTGGACCCGCCCACTTCCGCTTTGGGGGCCAGCAACAGCTGCCAGGGCAAGCCTGGGCATGGCAGGGGGCTTAAGGGGGACTGGGCCCTCCCACTTCCGCTTTGGGGGCCAGCAACAGCTGCCAGGGCAAGCCTGGGCATGGCAGGGGGCTTAAGGGGGCCTGGGACCGCCCACTTCCGCTTTGGGGGCCAGCAACAGCTACCAGGGCAAATCTGGGCATGGCAGGGGGCTTAAGGGGTCCTGGGTCCGCCCACTTCCGCTTTGGGGGCCAGCAACAGCTGCCAGGGCAAGCCTGGGCATGGCAGGGGGCTTAAGGAGGCCTGGGCCCGCCCACTTCCGCTTTGGGGGCCAGCAACAGCTGCCAGGGCAAGCCTGGGCATGGCAGGGGGCTTAAGGGGGCCTGTGCCCTTCCCACTTCCGCTTTGGGGGCCAGCAACAGCTACCAGGGCAAGCCTGGGCATGGCAGGGGGCTTAAGGGGGCCTGTGCCCTTCCCACTTCCGCTTTGGGGGCCAGCAACAGCTGCCAGGGCAAGCCTGGGCATGGCAGGGGGCTTAAGGGGGCCTGGGCCCGCCCACTTCCGCTTTTGGGGCCAGCAACAGCTGCCAGGGCAAGCCTGGGCATGGCAGGGGGCTTAAGGGGGCCTGGGCCCGCCCACTTCCGCTTTGGGGGCCAGCAACAGTTGCCAGGGCAAGCTTGGGCATGGCAGTGGGCTTTAGGGGACCTGGGCCCGCCCACTTCCGCTTTGGGGGCCAGCAACAGTTGCCAGGGCAAGCCTGGGTATGGCAGGGGGCTTAAGGTGACCTGGGCCCGCCCACTTCCGCTTTGGGGGCCAGCAACAGTTGCCAGGGCAAGCCTGGGCATGGCAGGGGGCTTAAGGGGGCCTGGGCCCGCCCACTTCAACTTTGGGGGAGAACATTAGTTGCCAGGGCAAGCCTGGGCATGGCAGGGGGCTTAGGGGGGCCTGGGCCCGCCCACTTCCGCTTTGAGGGCCAGCAACAGTTGCCAGGGCAAGCCTGGGCATGGCAGGGGGCTTAAGGGGGCCTGGGCCCGCCCACTTCCGCTTTGGGGGCCAGCAACAGTTGCCAGGGCAAACCTGGGCATGGCAGGGGGCTTAAGGGGGCCTGGGCCCGCCCACTTCGGCTTTGGGGTGCAGCAACAGCTGCCAGGGCAAGCCTGGGCATGGCAGGGGGCTTAAGGGGGCCTGGGCCCGCCCACTTCGGCTTTGGGGGCCAGCAACAGCTGCCAGGGCAAGCATGGGCATGGCAGGGGGCTTAAGGGGGCCTGGGCCTGCCCACTTCCGCTTTGGGGGCCAGCAACAGCTGCCAGGGCAAACCTGGGCATGGCAGGGGGCTTAAGGGGGCCTGGGCCGGCCCACTTCCGCTTTGGGGGCCAGCAACAGCTGCCAGGGCAAGCCTGGGCATGGCAGGGGGCTTAAGGGGGACTGGGCCCTCCCACTTCCGCTTTGGGGGCCAGCAACAGCTGCCAGGGCAAGCCTGGGCATGGCAGGGGGCTTAAGGGGGCCTGGGCCCGCCCACTTCCGCTTTGGGGGCCAGCAACAGCTGCCAGGGCAAACCTGGGCATGGCAGGGGGCTTAAGGGGGCCTGGGCCCGCCCACTTCCGCTTTGGGGGCCAGCAACAGCTGCCAGGGCAAACCTGGGCATGGCAGGGGGCTTAAGGGGGCCTGGGCCCGCCCACTTCCGCTTTGGGGGCCAGCATCAGTTGCCAGGGCAAGCCTGGGCATGGCAGGGGGCTTAGGGGGGCCTGGGCCCGCCCACTTCCGCTTTGGGGGCCAGCATCAGTTGCCAGGGCAAGCCTGGGCATGGCAGGGGGCTTAAGGGGGCCTGGACCCGCCCACTTCCGCTTTGGGGGCCAGCAACAGCTGCCACGGCAAGCCTGGGCATGGCAGGCGGCTTAGGGGGGCCTGGGACCATCCACTTCCGCTTTGGGGGCCAGCAACAGCTGCCAGGGCAAGCCTGGGCATGGCAGGGGGCATAGGGGGGCCTGGGCCCGCCCACTTCCGCTTTGGGGACCAGCAACAGTTGCCAGGGCAAGCCTGGGCATGGCAGGGGGCTTAAGGGGGCCTGGGCCCGCCCACTTCCGCTTTCGGGGCCAGCAACAGTTGCCAGGGCAAGCCTGGGCATGGCAGGGGGCTTAAGGGGGCCTGGGCCCGCCCACTTCCGCTTTTGGGGCCAGCAACAGTTGCCAGGGCAAGCCTGGGCATGGCAGGGGGCTTAAGGGGGTCTGGGCCCGCCCACTTCCGCTATGGGGGCCAGCAACAGCTACCAGGGCAAACCTGGGCATGGCAGGGGGCTTAAGGGGGCATGGGCCCGCCCACTTCCGCTTTGGGGGCCAGCAACAGCTGCCAGGGCAAGCCTGGGCATGGCAGGGGGCTTAGGGGGGTCTGGGCCCACCCACTTCCGCTTTGGGGACCAGCAACAGTTGCCATGGCAAGCCTGGGCATGGCAGCCGGCTTAGGGGGGCCTGGGCCCACCCACTTCCGCTTTGGGGGCCAGCAACAGTTGCCAGGGCAAGCCTGGGCATGGCAGGGGGCTTAAGGGGGCCTGGGCCCGCCCACTTCCGCTTTGGGGGCCAGCAACAGCAAGCCTGGGCATGGCAGGGGGCTTAAGGGGGCCTGGGCCCGCCCACTTCCGCTTTGGGGGCCAGCAACAGCTGCCATGTCAAGCCTGGGCATGGCAGGGGGCTTAAGGGGGCCTGGGCCCGCCCACTTCCGCTTTGGGGGCCAGCAACAGTTGCCAGGGCAAGCTTGGGCATGGCAGGGGGCTTAAGGGGACCTGGGCCCGCCCACTTCCGCTTTGGGGGCCAGCAACAGTTGCCAGGGCAAGCCTGGGCATGGCAGGGGGCTTAAGGGGGCCTGGGCCCGCCCACTTCCGCTTTGGGGGCCAGCAACAGTTGCCAGGGCAAGCCTGGGCATGGCAGGGGGCTTAATGGGGCCTGGGCCCGCCCACTTCCGCTTTGGGGGCCAGCAACAGTTGCCAGGGCAAGCCTGGGCATGGCAGGGGGCTTAAGAGGGCCTGGGCCCGCCCACTTCCGCTTTGGGGGCAAACAACAGCTGCCAGGGCAAACCAGGGCATGGCAGGGGGCTTAAGGGGGCCTGGGCCCGCCCACTTCCGCTTTGGGGGCCAGCAACAGCTGCCAGGGCAAGCCTGGGCATGGCAGGGGGCTTAAGGGGGCCTGGGCCCGCCCACTTCCGCTTTGGGGGCCAGCAACAGCTGCCAGGGCAAGCCTGGGCATGGCAGGGGGCTTAAGGGGGCCTGGGCCAGCCCACTTCCGCTTTGGCGGCCAGCAACAGCTGCCAGGGCAAGCCTGGGCATGGCAGGGGGCTTAAGGGGGCCTGTGCCCTTCCCACTTCCGCTTTGGGGGCCAGCAACAGCTGCCAGGGCAAGCCTGGGCATGGCAGGGGGCTTAAGGGGGCCTGGGCCCGCCCACTTCTGCTTTGGGGGCCAGCAACAGCTGCCAGGGCAAGCCTGGGCATGGCAGGGGGCTTAGGGGGCCTGGGCCCGCCCACTTCCGCTTTGGGGGCCAGCAACAGTTGCCAGGGCAAGCCTGGGCATGGCAGGGGGCTTAAGGTGACCTGGCCCCGCCCACTTCCGCTTTGGGGGCCAGCAACATTTGCCAGGGCAAGCCTGGGCATGGCAGGGGGCTTAAGGGGGCCTGGGCCCGCCCACTTCAACTTTGGGGGAGAACATTAGTTGCCAGGGCAAGCCTGGGCATGGCAGGGGGCTTAAGGGGGCCTGGGCCCGCCCACTTCCACTTTGGGGGCCAGCAACAGTTGCCAGGGCAAGCCTGGGCATGGCAGGGGGCTTAGGGGGGCCTGGGCCCGCCCACTTCCGCTTTGGGGGCCAGCATCAGTTGCCAGGGCAAGCCTGGGCATGGCAGGGGGCTTAAGGGGGCCTGGGCCCGCCCACTTCCGCTTTTGGGGCCAGCAACAGCTGCCAGGGCAAGCCTGGGCATGGCAGGGGGCTTAAGGGGGCCTGGGCCCGCCCACTTCCGCTTTGGGGGCCAGCAACAGTTGCCAGGGCAAGCTTGGGCATGGCAGTGGGCTTTAGGGGACCTGGGCCCGCCCACTTCCGCTTTGGGGGCCAGCAACAGTTGCCAGGGCAAGCCTGGGTATGGCAGGGGGCTTAAGGTGACCTGGGCCCGCCCACTTCCGCTTTGGGGGCCAGCAACAGTTGCCAGGGCAAGCCTGGGCATGGCAGGGGGCTTAAGGGGGCCTGGGCCCGCCCACTTCAACTTTGGGGGAGAACATTAGTTGCCAGGGCAAGCCTGGGCATGGCAGGGGGCTTAGGGGGGCCTGGGCCCGCCCACTTCCGCTTTGAGGGCCAGCAACAGTTGCCAGGGCAAGCCTGGGCATGGCAGGGGGCTTAAGGGGGCCTGGGCCCGCCCACTTCCGCTTTGGGGGCCAGCAACAGTTGCCAGGGCAAACCTGGGCATGGCAGGGGGCTTAAGGGGGCCTGGGCCCGCCCACTTCGGCTTTGGGGTGCAGCAACAGCTGCCAGGGCAAGCCTGGGCATGGCAGGGGGCTTAAGGGGGCCTGGGCCCGCCCACTTCGGCTTTGGGGGCCAGCAACAGCTGCCAGGGCAAGCATGGGCATGGCAGGGGGCTTAAGGGGGCCTGGGCCTGCCCACTTCCGCTTTGGGGGCCAGCAACAGCTGCCAGGGCAAACCTGGGCATGGCAGGGGGCTTAAGGGGGCCTGGGCCGGCCCACTTCCGCTTTGGGGGCCAGCAACAGCTGCCAGGGCAAGCCTGGGCATGGCAGGGGGCTTAAGGGGGACTGGGCCCTCCCACTTCCGCTTTGGGGGCCAGCAACAGCTGCCAGGGCAAGCCTGGGCATGGCAGGGGGCTTAAGGGGGCCTGGGCCCGCCCACTTCCGCTTTGGGGGCCAGCAACAGCTGCCAGGGCAAACCTGGGCATGGCAGGGGGCTTAAGGGGGCCTGGGCCCGCCCACTTCCGCTTTGGGGGCCAGCAACAGCTGCCAGGGCAAACCTGGGCATGGCAGGGGGCTTAAGGGGGCCTGGGCCCGCCCACTTCCGCTTTGGGGGCCAGCATCAGTTGCCAGGGCAAGCCTGGGCATGGCAGGGGGCTTAGGGGGGCCTGGGCCCGCCCACTTCCGCTTTGGGGGCCAGCATCAGTTGCCAGGGCAAGCCTGGGCATGGCAGGGGGCTTAAGGGGGCCTGGACCCGCCCACTTCCGCTTTGGGGGCCAGCAACAGCTGCCACGGCAAGCCTGGGCATGGCAGGCGGCTTAGGGGGGCCTGGGACCATCCACTTCCGCTTTGGGGGCCAGCAACAGCTGCCAGGGCAAGCATGGGCATGGCAGGGGGCTTAGGGGGGTCTGGGCCCACCCACTTCCGCTTTGGGGACCAGCAACAGTTGCCAGGGCAAGCCTGGGCATGGCAGGGGGCTTAAGGTGACCTGGGCCCGCCCACTTCCGCTTTGGGGGCCAGCAACATTTGCAAGGGCAAGCCTGGGCATGGCAGGGGGCTTAAGGGGGCCTGGGCCCGCCCACTTCAACTTTGGGGGAGAACATTAGTTGCCAGGGCAAGCCTGGGCATGGCAGGGGGCTTAGGGGGGCCTGGGCCCGCCCACTTCCGCTTTGGGGGCCAGCATCAGTTGCCAGGGCAAGCCTGGGCATGGCAGGGGGCTTAGGGGGGCCTGGGCCCGCCCACTTCCGCTTTGGGGGCCAGCATCAGTTGCCAGGGCAAGCCTGGGCATGGCAGGGGGCTTAAGGGGGCCTGGGCCCGCCCACTTCCGCTTTGGGGGCCAGCATCAGTTGCCAGGGCAAGCCTGGGCATGGCAGGGGGCTTAAGGGGGCCTGGGCCCGCCCACTTTCGCTTTGGGGGCCAGCAACAGTTGCCAGGGCAAGCCTGGGCATGGCAGGGGGCTTAAGGGGGCCTGGGCCTGCCCACTTCCGCTTTGGGGTGCAGCAACAGCTGCCAGGGCAAGCCTGGGCATGGCAGGGGGCTTAGGGGGGCCTGGGCCCGCCCACTTCCGCTTTGGGGGCCAGCATCAGTTGCCAGGGCAAGCCTGGGCATGGCAGGGGGCTTAGGGGGGCCTGGGCCCGCCCACTTCCGCTTTGGGGGCCAGCATCAGTTGCCAGGGCAAGCCTGGGCATGGCAGGGGGCTTAAGGGGGTCTGGGCCCGCCCACTTCCGCTTTGGGGGACAGCAACAGTTGCCAGGGCAAGCCTGGGCATGGCAGGGGGCTTAAGGGGGACTGGGCCCTCCCACTTCCGCTTTGGGGGCCAGCAACAGCTGCCAGGGCAAGCCTGGGCATGGCAGGGGGCTTAAGGGGGCCTGGGACCGCCCACTTCCGCTTTGGGGGCCAGCAACAGCTACCAGGGCAAGCATGGGCATGGCAGGGGGCTTAGGGGGGCCTGGACCCGCCCACTTCCGCTTTGGGGGCCAGCAACAGCTGCCAGGGCAAGCCTGGGCATGGCAGGGGGCTTAAGGGGGACTGGGCCCTCCCACTTCCGCTTTGGGGGCCAGCAACAGCTGCCAGGGCAAGCCTGGGCATGGCAGGGGGCTTAAGGGGGCCTGGGACCGCCCAATTCCGCTTTGGGGGCCAGCAACAGCTACCAGGGCAAACCTGGGCATGGCAGGGGGCTTAAGGGGTCCTGGGCCCGCCCACTTCCGCTTTGGGGGCCAGCAACAGCTGCCAGGGCAAGCCTGGGCATGGCAGGGGGCTTAAGGAGGCCTGGGCCCGCCCACTTCCGCTTTGGGGGCCAGCAACAGCTGCCAGGGCAAGCCTGGGCATGGCAGGGGGCTTAAGGGGGCCTGTGCCCTTCCCACTTCCGCTTTGGGGGCCAGCAACAGCTACCAGGGCAAGCCTGGGCATGGCAGGTGGCTTAAGGGGGCCTGTGCCCTTCCCACTTCCGCTTTGGGGGCCAGCAACAGCTGCCAGGGCAAACCTGGGCATGGCAGGGGGCTTAAGGGGGCCTGGGCCCGCCCACTTCCGCTTTGGGGGCCAGCATCAGTTGCCAGGGCAAGCCTGGGCATGGCAGGGGGCTTAGGGGGGCCTGGGCCCGCCCACTTCCGCTTTGGGGGCCAGCATCAGTTGCCAGGGCAAGCCTGGGCATGGCAGGGGGCTTAAGGGGGCCTGGACCCGCCCACTTCCGCTTTGGGGGCCAGCAACAGCTGCCAGGGCAAGCCTGGGCATGGCAGGCGGCTTAGGGGGGCCTGGGACCATCCACTTCCGCTTTGGGGGCCAGCAACAGCTGCCAGGGCAAGCATGGGCATGGCAGGGGGCTTAGGGGGGTCTGGGCCCACCCACTTCCGCTTTGGGGACCAGCAACAGTTGCCAGGGCAAGCCTGGGCATGGCAGGGGGCTTAAGGTGACCTGGGCCCGCCCACTTCCGCTTTGGGGGCCAGCAACATTTGCAAGGGCAAGCCTGGGCATGGCAGGGGGCTTAAGGGGGCCTGGGCCCGCCCACTTCAACTTTGGGGGAGAACATTAGTTGCCAGGGCAAGCCTGGGCATGGCAGGGGGCTTAGGGGGGCCTGGGCCCGCCCACTTCCGCTTTGGGGGCCAGCATCAGTTGCCAGGGCAAGCCTGGGCATGGCAGGGGGCTTAGGGGGGCCTGGGCCCGCCCACTTCCGCTTTGGGGGCCAGCATCAGTTGCCAGGGCAAGCCTGGGCATGGCAGGGGGCTTAAGGGGGCCTGGGCCCGCCCACTTCCGCTTTGGGGGCCAGCATCAGTTGCCAGGGCAAGCCTGGGCATGGCAGGGGGCTTAAGGGGGCCTGGGCCCGCCCACTTTCGCTTTGGGGCCAGCAACAGTTGCCAGGGCAAGCCTGGGCATGGCAGGGGGCTTAAGGGGGCCTGGGCCTGCCCACTTCCGCTTTGGGGTGCAGCAACAGCTGCCAGGGCAAGCCTGGGCATGGCAGGGGGCTTAGGGGGGCCTGGGCCCGCCCACTTCCGCTTTGGGGGCCAGCATCAGTTGCCAGGGCAAGCCTGGGCATGGCAGGGGGCTTAGGGGGGCCTGGGCCCGCCCACTTCCGCTTTGGGGGCCAGCATCAGTTGCCAGGGCAAGCCTGGGCATGGCAGGGGGCTTAAGGGGTCCTGGGCCCGCCCACTTCCGCTTTGGGGCCAGCAACAGCTGCCAGGGCAAGCCTGGGCATGGCAGGCGGCTTAGGGGGGCCTGGGACCATCCACTTCCGCTTTGGGGGCCAGCAACAGCTGCCAGGGCAAGCATGGGCATGGCAGGGGGCTTAGGGGGGTCTGGGCCCACCCACTTCCGCTTTGGGGGCCAGCAACAGTTGCCAGGGCAAGCCTGGGCATGGCAGGGGGCTTAAGGGGGCCTGGGCCCGCCCACTTTCGCTTTGGGGGCCAGAAACAGTTGCCAGGGCAAGCCTGGGCATGGCAGGGGGCTTAAGGGGGCCTGGACCCGCCCACTTCCGCTTTGGGGGCCAGCAACAGCTGCCAGGGCAAGCCTGGGCATGGCAGGCGGCTTAGGGGGGCCTGGGACCATCCACTTCCGCTTTGGGGGCCAGCAACAGCTGCCAGGGCAAGCATGGGCATGGCAGGGGGCTTAGGGGGGTCTGGGCCCACCCACTTCCGCTTTGGGGACCAGCAACAGTTGCCAGGGCAAGCCTGGGCATGGCAGGGGGCTTAAGGTGACCTGGGCCCGCCCACTTCCGCTTTGGGGGCCAGCAACATTTGCAAGGGCAAGCCTGGGCATGGCAGGGGGCTTAAGGGGGCCTGGGCCCGCCCACTTCAACTTTGGGGGAGAACATTAGTTGCCAGGGCAAGCCTGGGCATGGCAGGGGGCTTAAGGGGGCCTGGGCCCGCCCACTTCCGCTTTGGGGGCCAGCAACAGTTGCCAGGGCAAGCCTGGGCATGGCAGGGGGCTTAGGGGGGCCTGGGCCCGCCCACTTCCGCTTTGGGGGCCAGCATCAGTTGCCAGGGCAAGCCTGGGCATGGCAGGGGGCTTAGGGGGGCCTGGGCCCGCCCACTTCCGCTTTGGGGGCCAGCATCAGTTGCCAGGGCAAGCCTGGGCATGGCAGGGGGCTTAAGGGGGCCTGGGCCCGCCCACTTCCGCTTTGGGGGCCAGCAACAGTTGCCAGGGCAAGCCTGGGCATGGCAGGGGGCTTAAGGGGGCCTGGGCCCGCCCACTTTCGCTTTGGGGGCCAGCAACAGTTGCCAGGGCAAGCCTGGGCATGGCAGGGGGCTTAAGGGGGCCTGGGCCTGCCCACTTCCGCTTTGGGGTGCAGCAACAGCTGCCAGGGCAAGCCTGGGCATGGCAGGGGGCTTAAGGGGTCCTGGGCCCGCCCACTTCCGCTTTGGGGCCAGCAACAGCTGCCAGGGCAAGCCTGGGCATGGCAGGCGGCTTAGGGGGGCCTGGGACCATCCACTTCCGCTTTGGGGGCCAGCAACAGCTGCCAGGGCAAGCATGGGCATGGCAGGGGGCTTAGGGGGGTCTGGGCCCACCCACTTCCGCTTTGGGGGCCAGCAACAGTTGCCAGGGCAAGCCTGGGCATGGCAGGGGGCTTAAGGGGGACTGGGCCCTCCCACTTCCGCTTTGGGGCCCAGCAACAGCTGCCAGGGCAAGCCTGGGCATGGCAGGGGGCTTAAGGGGGCCTGGGACCGCCCACTTCCGCTTTGGGGGCCAGCAACAGCTACCAGGGCAAGCATGGGCATGGCAGGGGGCTTAAGGGGGCCTGGACCCGCCCACTTCCGCTTTGGGGGCCAGCAACAGCTGCCAGGGCAAGCCTGGGCATGGCAGGGGGCTTAAGGGGGACTGGGCCCTCCCACTTCCGCTTTGGGGGCCAGCAACAGCTGCCAGGGCAAGCCTGGGCATGGCAGGGGGCTTAAGGGGGCCTGGGACCGCCCACTTCCGCTTTGGGGGCCAGCAACAGCTACCAGGGCAAATCTGGGCATGGCAGGGGGCTTAAGGGGTCCTGGGTCCGCCCACTTCCGCTTTGGGGGCCAGCAACAGCTGCCAGGGCAAGCCTGGGCATGGCAGGGGGCTTAAGGAGGCCTGGGCCCGCCCACTTCCGCTTTGGGGGCCAGCAACAGTTGCCAGGGCAAGCCTGGGCATGGCAGGGGGCTTAAGGGGGCCTGGGCCTGCCCACTTCCGCTTTGGGGTGCAGCAACAGCTGCCAGGGCAAGCCTGGGCATGGCAGGGGGCTTAGGGGGCCTGGGCCCGCCCACTTCCGCTTTGGGGGCCAGCATCAGTTGCCAGGGCAAGCCTGGGCATGGCAGGGGGCTTAGGGGGGCCTGGGCCCGCCCACTTCCGCTTTGGGGGCCAGCATCAGTTGCCAGGGCAAGCCTGGGCATGGCAGGGGGCTTAAGGGGTCCTGGGCCCGCCCACTTCCGCTTTGGGGCCAGCAACAGCTGCCAGGGCAAGCCTGGGCATGGCAGGCGGCTTAGGGGGGCCTGGGACCATCCACTTCCGCTTTGGGGGCCAGCAACAGCTGCCAGGGCAAGCATGGGCATGGCAGGGGGCTTAGGGGGGTCTGGGCCCACCCACTTCCGCTTTGGGGGCCAGCAACAGTTGCCAGGGCAAGCCTGGGCATGGCAGGGGGCTTAAGGGGGCCTGGGCCCGCCCACTTTCGCTTTGGGGGCCAGAAACAGTTGCCAGGGCAAGCCTGGGCATGGCAGGGGGCTTAAGGGGGCCTGGACCCGCCCACTTCCGCTTTGGGGGCCAGCAACAGCTGCCAGGGCAAGCCTGGGCATGGCAGGCGGCTTAGGGGGGCCTGGGACCATCCACTTCCGCTTTGGGGGCCAGCAACAGCTGCCAGGGCAAGCATGGGCATGGCAGGGGGCTTAGGGGGGTCTGGGCCCACCCACTTCCGCTTTGGGGACCAGCAACAGTTGCCAGGGCAAGCCTGGGCATGGCAGGGGGCTTAAGGTGACCTGGGCCCGCCCACTTCCGCTTTGGGGGCCAGCAACATTTGCAAGGGCAAGCCTGGGCATGGCAGGGGGCTTAAGGGGGCCTGGGCCCGCCCACTTCAACTTTGGGGGAGAACATTAGTTGCCAGGGCAAGCCTGGGCATGGCAGGGGGCTTAAGGGGGCCTGGGCCCGCCCACTTCCGCTTTGGGGGCCAGCAACAGTTGCCAGGGCAAGCCTGGGCATGGCAGGGGGCTTAGGGGGGCCTGGGCCCGCCCACTTCCGCTTTGGGGGCCAGCATCAGTTGCCAGGGCAAGCCTGGGCATGGCAGGGGGCTTAGGGGGGCCTGGGCCCGCCCACTTCCGCTTTGGGGGCCAGCATCAGTTGCCAGGGCAAGCCTGGGCATGGCAGGGGGCTTAAGGGGGCCTGGGCCCGCCCACTTCCGCTTTGGGGGCCAGCAACAGTTGCCAGGGCAAGCCTGGGCATGGCAGGGGGCTTAAGGGGGCCTGGGCCCGCCCACTTTCGCTTTGGGGGCCAGCAACAGTTGCCAGGGCAAGCCTGGGCATGGCAGGGGGCTTAAGGGGGCCTGGGCCTGCCCACTTCCGCTTTGGGGTGCAGCAACAGCTGCCAGGGCAAGCCTGGGCATGGCAGGGGGCTTAAGGGGTCCTGGGCCCGCCCACTTCCGCTTTGGGGCCAGCAACAGCTGCCAGGGCAAGCCTGGGCATGGCAGGCGGCTTAGGGGGGCCTGGGACCATCCACTTCCGCTTTGGGGGCCAGCAACAGCTGCCAGGGCAAGCATGGGCATGGCAGGGGGCTTAGGGGGGTCTGGGCCCACCCACTTCCGCTTTGGGGGCCAGCAACAGTTGCCAGGGCAAGCCTGGGCATGGCAGGGGGCTTAAGGGGGACTGGGCCCTCCCACTTCCGCTTTGGGGCCCAGCAACAGCTGCCAGGGCAAGCCTGGGCATGGCAGGGGGCTTAAGGGGGCCTGGGACCGCCCACTTCCGCTTTGGGGGCCAGCAACAGCTACCAGGGCAAGCATGGGCATGGCAGGGGGCTTAAGGGGGCCTGGACCCGCCCACTTCCGCTTTGGGGGCCAGCAACAGCTGCCAGGGCAAGCCTGGGCATGGCAGGGGGCTTAAGGGGGACTGGGCCCTCCCACTTCCGCTTTGGGGGCCAGCAACAGCTGCCAGGGCAAGCCTGGGCATGGCAGGGGGCTTAAGGGGGCCTGGGACCGCCCACTTCCGCTTTGGGGGCCAGCAACAGCTACCAGGGCAAATCTGGGCATGGCAGGGGGCTTAAGGGGTCCTGGGTCCGCCCACTTCCGCTTTGGGGGCCAGCAACAGCTGCCAGGGCAAGCCTGGGCATGGCAGGGGGCTTAAGGAGGCCTGGGCCCGCCCACTTCCGCTTTGGGGGCCAGCAACAGCTGCCAGGGCAAGCCTGGGCATGGCAGGGGGCTTAAGGGGGCCTGTGCCCTTCCTACTTCCGCTTTGGGGGCCAGCAACAGCTACCAGGGCAAGCCTGGGCATGGCAGGGGGCTTAAGGGGGCCTGTGCCCTTCCCACTTCCGCTTTGGGGGCCAGCAACAGCTGCCAGGGCAAGCCTGGGCATGGCAGGGGGCTTAAGGGGGCCTGGGCCCGCCCACTTCCGCTTTTGGGGCCAGCAACAGCTGCCAGGGCAAGCCTGGGCATGGCAGGGGGCTTAAGGGGGCCTGGGCCCGCCCACTTCCGCTTTGGGGGCCAGCAACAGTTGCCAGGGCAAGCTTGGGCATGGCAGTGGGCTTTAGGGGACCTGGGCCCGCCCACTTCCGCTTTGGGGGCCAGCAACAGTTGCCAGGGCAAGCCTGGGTATGGCAGGGGGCTTAAGGTGACCTGGGCCCGCCCACTTCCGCTTTGGGGGCCAGCAACAGTTGCCAGGGCAAGCCTGGGCATGGCAGGGGGCTTAAGGGGGCCTGGGCCCGCCCACTTCAACTTTGGGGGAGAACATTAGTTGCCAGGGCAAGCCTGGGCATGGCAGGGGGCTTAGGGGGGCCTGGGCCCGCCCACTTCCGCTTTGAGGGCCAGCAACAGTTGCCAGGGCAAGCCTGGGCATGGCAGGGGGCTTAAGGGGGCCTGGGCCCGCCCACTTCCGCTTTGGGGGCCAGCAACAGTTGCCAGGGCAAACCTGGGCATGGCAGGGGGCTTAAGGGGGCCTGGGCCCGCCCACTTCGGCTTTGGGGTGCAGCAACAGCTGCCAGGGCAAGCCTGGGCATGGCAGGGGGCTTAAGGGGGCCTGGGCCCGCCCACTTCGGCTTTGGGGGCCAGCAACAGCTGCCAGGGCAAGCATGGGCATGGCAGGGGGCTTAAGGGGGCCTGGGCCTGCCCACTTCCGCTTTGGGGGCCAGCAACAGCTGCCAGGGCAAACCTGGGCATGGCAGGGGGCTTAAGGGGGCCTGGGCCGGCCCACTTCCGCTTTGGGGGCCAGCAACAGCTGCCAGGGCAAGCCTGGGCATGGCAGGGGGCTTAAGGGGGACTGGGCCCTCCCACTTCCGCTTTGGGGGCCAGCAACAGCTGCCAGGGCAAGCCTGGGCATGGCAGGGGGCTTAAGGGGGCCTGGGCCCGCCCACTTCCGCTTTGGGGGCCAGCAACAGCTGCCAGGGCAAACCTGGGCATGGCAGGGGGCTTAAGGGGGCCTGGGCCCGCCCACTTCCGCTTTGGGGGCCAGCAACAGCTGCCAGGGCAAACCTGGGCATGGCAGGGGGCTTAAGGGGGACTGGGCCCGCCCACTTCCGCTTTGGGGGCCAGCATCAGTTGCCAGGGCAAGCCTGGGCATGGCAGCGGGCTTAGGGGGGCCTGGGCCCGCCCACTTCCGCTTTGGGGGCCAGCATCAGTTGCCAGGGCAAGCCTGGGCATGGCAGGGGGCTTAAGGGGGCCTGGACCCGCCCACTTCCGCTTTGGGGGCCAGCAACAGCTGCCACGGCAAGCCTGGGCATGGCAGGCGGCTTAGGGGGGCCTGGGACCATCCACTTCCGCTTTGGGGGCCAGCAACAGCTGCCAGGGCAAGCATGGGCATGGCAGGGGGCTTAGGGGGGTCTGGGCCCACCCACTTCCGCTTTGGGGACCAGCAACAGTTGCCAGGGCAAGCCTGGGCATGGCAGGGGGCTTAAGGTGACCTGGGCCCGCCCACTTCCGCTTTGGGGGCCAGCAACATTTGCAAGGGCAAGCCTGGGCATGGCAGGGGGCTTAAGGGGGCCTGGGCCCGCCCACTTCAACTTTGGGGGAGAACATTAGTTGCCAGGGCAAGCCTGGGCATGGCAGGGGGCTTAGGGGGGCCTGGGCCCGCCCACTTCCGCTTTGGGGGCCAGCATCAGTTGCCAGGGCAAGCCTGGGCATGGCAGGGGGCTTAGGGGGGCCTGGGCCCGCCCACTTCCGCTTTGGGGGCCAGCATCAGTTGCCAGGGCAAGCCTGGGCATGGCAGGGGGCTTAAGGGGGCCTGGGCCCGCCCACTTCCGCTTTGGGGGCCAGCATCAGTTGCCAGGGCAAGCCTGGGCATGGCAGGGGGCTTAAGGGGGCCTGGGCCCGCCCACTTTCGCTTTGGGGGCCAGCAACAGTTGCCAGGGCAAGCCTGGGCATGGCAGGGGGCTTAAGGGGGCCTGGGCCTGCCCACTTCCGCTTTGGGGTGCAGCAACAGCTGCCAGGGCAAGCCTGGGCATGGCAGGGGGCTTAGGGGGGCCTGGGCCCGCCCACTTCCGCTTTGGGGGCCAGCATCAGTTGCCAGGGCAAGCCTGGGCATGGCAGGGGGCTTAGGGGGGCCTGGGCCCGCCCACTTCCGCTTTGGGGGCCAGCA